>NC_059377.1:39381275-39646275 GCF_019703515.2 Myxocyprinus asiaticus | reverse complement strand
TGTTCAATAAATTTTTTAGTATCAGTCTGATATGCTGTAGTTATTAACTAATTTTGAAAGCACTTTTTATATAGCCCTGCTATTTAAAATAGTCCGTGCTTTAAAATATGAAAAAGCGAATACATGTACAGTACGTGCACAAGAACTTCACAGAGCTTCATTTGATATCAAAATGCACAGACACATATGAGAAGCACAAATATCTGAAGCTCAGTTAATACAGGTACTCCACAAATAACTAAGAATTAAACTCTAAACCTCATATTTGCGCTTTTCTTTTTTTGCACTTCATTATCATGCAGAAACACCATGGTAAATAAAAGTTTTAGGCATTTGTGAAAAATGTTGTCTAATCAGGATGTTCTCAAAAATAATGCCATAAATCATTTTTGTTTTTCAATTAACTTCATACAAAGTGCAGTTAACTTAAAAAAACTAAATCAATATTTGGTGTGACCACCCTACCAATTCTTCCAGGTACACTTGTACAATTTTTGGGATGTTGGTTGTTGGGATATAAAATAAACCTCTTAAGACAAATGTTTTTTGTGAAAAATCTAATGCGCCTAAGACTTTTTCACAGTACTGTATGTCATCATGAAATCAGGGACCCTCCCCTTGAAATCCGAACACAAGTGGTCAAGAGACGCATATTACAACCAGGTGTAAACAGTGATGTGTCTCGCCTGTCCACTTGCGATTGGATCATCCAAATCACATCTTTATACCAGGTGCAAACAGGGCCTTTATGGCACTTTAACATCATCACCTTTCCTCTCGAAGCTCTCTTCTCTCAGAATACAGACCAGCGCCAGGAACTTGGTGACCTCCTTCAGGTAAAGCACTGTGGTGTTATTCAGCTTTATAATGGCCAGAGACTCCTTATCATAAGCGTTGCTGTCATCTTTCAGGCTAAAAACACCAACAAATGGATAAGAACATCATTTTATTCAACCTACAGTATGATGACAAATGGAGGAAACACTATATTAACCTGATATGAACACTGGAAGCATAAGAAAGCATGCAAGATCATTTTTTGTATCTATGGTGCATGACAGTGTATTAAAGACAAATAAAGCACAAGGTCTTTAGTATTATTGACATTTTCATGTTCATAGTTTCTCACCCATAAATACACGAGACATCAATAACGACATCGATCATGTCACAGCACAGCTCATACGATTGCATGTCCACCGGTGAGCTGTCTGTGGCGATGTAGATCTTACTCACCACGTCAAACAGGAACGCTTTCTCAATTCCGGAATTCTAAAAAGGCAACAAATACATTTAACAAACCACATTGTGAGCTGATCGGACTTGACTGGACTGAACAAATCCGGAAACTACAAGAAATACATTCAGGAAGCATTCCAGAAGTAATCTAGATTTGCAGAGCAGCATTCCATAAATCACGCTGGTTGGAGTCTTAATTGTGCTTGATTGTAAAACTAGTAAAGTTGAGGAAAAGCAGCTGTATACGTACAGAAATAAAAATGTTGAGGAGGTTTTCCAGTGTGGGCAGTTGAGGGATGAGTTTTTGGACCACCTTACTGAAGGCCTCAAAAATAGAGTGGTCATAGATGCTAGTGAGATAGAAACTGAAACCAAACACAGAAATATCATAAAACCAGACGTTAACCCATATAACACATACTCATCCAAACAAGTTTGAGTAGAAACAGTTCGAGCAAAGTTAAATACATAAAATAATTAAAATGGATCGACCAGTTGGAGGATTGTTGATTTTGACCAGTTGTCATTTACTGCAAATAAATGCTCTAAATGACAATATTTTTTAATTGAAATTTGGGAGAAATGTTGTCAGTACTTTATAGAATTAAACAAAAATGTTCATTTTACTCAAACACGTACCTATAAATAGTAAATCCAGAGAAACTGATCATTTTTCAGTGGTCTCTTGATTTTTCATTACTGTATCTCCGTTGGAATAAACCCATTAGGAGAATGTAATATTATGGGAAGCGCTTTTATAAATGTCACTGTTTTATTAGTGACACGGAACATCTAGCTTATATTTAATATTCCCAAATGCACTACTTGCTTAGACTTGCTGTACAAACTAACTATCTGTTAAGATCACACAGTATCAAGGCAAACAGATTAGATTTCAGGGTCAGTATGTTTGGATGACTTACCTGAGGTGAAGCTTTTCCAAGCTGGCGTCGGCTAGATCATCATTAGCTCTCTGATGAATGTCTCTCTGCGTCTCTATCTTATGATCATCCGATAAACCGTCCACTTTGTGTATAAACACCTCAAAATTGATCTCTGGGTTCACCCTGAACGCCCGCGACACTGTCAGATGAAGCCGCCCTAACGCCTCTACATAGTCATCCTACAGAGAAAGAATTTTATTTTATTGCATATTAGACACTTTTATTATGTTGTCTTGACAAAGCCAGCATACTGTTATTCACAGACATGCTTTAGCATTTTCACAAAAATTACCAATCGTAACTCCTCCTAGGGCTTTCAGACTACATCCACCAAACTTGGTACAGACTTCCAAACTGTTTTGAGTCAGGTTGCTTTGTGTTTTCTAACAGATCTGACTTCGGTTTTCACAAAACAGACAATCAAACTTCAGAAAAACCCCATATACTTACACTGACGTAATGTTCAAATGTACTAACATTGTATGTTGTATACGATATATAATATTGTATGTTAAAACAATCATATCAGTAAAGTACTTTGAAATAATAATAAAAACAATATATATAAACTCACCGACCACTTTATTAGGTACACCTGTACATCTACCTATTCATGCGATTATCTAATCAGCCAATTGTGTGGCAGCAGTGCAGTGCATAAAATCATTCAGATACGGGTCAGGAGCTTCAGTTAATGTTCACATCAACCATCTGTATGGGGAAAAATGTGATCTCAGTGATTTGGACCGTGGTATGATTGTTGGTGCCAGATGAGCTGGTTTGAGTATTGTAACTGCTGATCTCCTGGGATTTTCACGAGCAACGGTCTCTTGAGTGTAAAGAGAATGGTGCGAAAAACAAAAAACATCCATCGAGCGGCAGTTCTGTGGGCGAAAATTGCTTTTTAATGACAGAGGTCAGAGGAGAATGGCCAGACTGGTCCAAGCTGATAGGAAGGTGACAGTAACCAAAATAAACACGCATTACAACAGTTCTATGCAGAAAAGCATTTCTTAACGTACAACACACTGAACATAAAGGTGGATGGGCTACAGCAGAAGACCACCCCTCTGGGTACCACTACTGTCAGCTTAGAACAGGAAACTGAGGCTGCAGTGGGCACAGGCTCACCAAAACTGGACACTAGATGATTGGAAAAACATCACCTGGTCTGACAAATCTGGATTTCTGCTGAGGTACACAAATGTTAGGCCCACTGCAGCCTCAGTTTTCTGTTCTTGGCTGACAGAAGTGGAACCCAACGTGGTCTTGCCATCTTGCCGGACTACAACATTTTTCTATCCTTGGAAAACAAAAGGAGATTTGGCTTAGTGTTAGCTTCAGACACCATTCATTGCATCTTTTTTTCCCCCCATGCAATGAAAGTGAATGGTGACTGAGGTGTCCACAACATAAACAAAGACTTACAGTTTGGAACGACATGAGTAAATGATGACAAAATAGTCATTTTTGGGTGAAATATCCCTTTAAGATGGAAGAAATGTTTAGGCAAGGAGGCTATTTTAATCCCAAACAAGAAAAAAAAAAAACCGTTTCTGGAAGCAGATGCCCACACTGAACTCAGAGACGGATTTTGATGACATTATTCTTTTTCATTTATCTAAAAAAAAAAAAAAAAAGTCTAGTTTTGTAGTTTGGTTGATGAAGGGCCATGTAAGCACTAAAAATTCTCCATAAAATGTTGACATGCTGTCAAAGCTGCAACCACAAAACTCTCAGGGCGCGGTTGCAAAAAAAAAAAAAGTTATAATGCCACTAAGGATTTTCTTCACTTAAAGGGATTTTTGCGACCGGGCTCAGAATCATATTTGGCTCTTTTCAGTTTACCTGGGCATCGATGACGAAAATCAATGCGCCGGTGCCCCTGAAAATCATCTCGTAATCGAAGGTCGGGTCAAAAAAATCCACCTGCCCCGGAAAGTCCCATATGTGAAAGTTCACAAAGGAACTGCCGGAGATGTCGTCCTTGTGAATCTTGTTGGTGCTCTCCAGAAACAACGTCTCGTTGGGAGACATTTTATGAAACACCACCTGAAATTCAAAACAACAGAGGTTACAAGCACTGATAAGTACCAAAACGTACACAGTACCATGGTACCATCACATTTACACTGGCAGCCTAAAGTTTGGAATAATGTACAGATTTTGCTCTTATGGAAAGAAATTGGTACTTTTATTCACCAAAGTGGCATTCGACTGATCACAATGTATTGTCAGGACATTAATAACGTGAAAAATTACTATTACAATTTGAAATTTTTTTTTCAGAACTTCTTAAACTACTTCAAAGAGTTCTCATCAAAAAATCCTCCACGTGCAGCAATGACAGCTTTACAGATCCTTGACATTCTAGTGGTCAGTTTGTCCTGATACTCAGGTGACATTTCACCCCACACTTCCTGTAGCACTTGCCATAGATGTGGCTGTCTTGTCGGGCACTTCTCACGCACCTTACAGTCTAGATGATCCCACAAAAGCTCAATGGGGTTAAGATCCATAACACTCTTTTCCAATTATCTGTTGTCCAATGTCTGTGTTTCTTTGCCCACTCTAACCTTTTCTTTTTGATTTCTGTTTCAAAAGTGGCTTTTTCTTTGCAATTCTTCCCATAAGGCCTGCACCCCTGAGTCTTCTCTTTACTGTTGTACATGAAACTGGTGTTGAGCGGGTAGAATTCAATGAAGCTGTCAGCTGAGGACATGTGAGGCGTCTATTTCTCAAACTAGAGACTCTGATGTACTTATCCTCTTGTTTAGTTGTACATCTGGTCTTCCACATCTCTTTCTGTCCTTGTTAGAGCCAGTTGTCCTTTGTCTTTGAAGACTGTAGTGTACACCTTTGTATGAAATCTTCAGTTTTTTGACAATTTCAAGCATTGTATAGCCTTCATTCCTCAAAACAATGATTGACTGATGAGTTTCTAGAGAAAGCTGTTTCTTTTTTGCCATTTTTGACCTAATTTTGACCTTAAGACATGCCAGTCTATTGCATACTGTGGCAACTCAAAAACAAACACAAAGACAATGTTAAGCTTCATTTAATGAACCAAATAGCTTTCAACTGTGTTTGATATAATGGCAAGTGATTTTCTAGTACCAAATTAGCATGATTACTCAAAGATAAGGTGTTGGAGTGATGGCTGCTGTCTAGATTTGATCAAAAATGACTTTGTTCAAATAGTGATGGTGCTGTTTTTTACATCAGTAATGTCCTGACTATACTTTGTGATCAGTTGAATGCCACTTTGGTGAATTAAAGTACCAATTTCCTTCCGAAACAGCAAAATGTGTACATTATTCCAAACTTTTGGCCACCAGTGTATATACCACGGTACTCTAAGATATTTAAAAGAACACCATGGTACTACCACTATCACAAAATGGTATTACCATCTGATAAGATCACTGTACCATTTGATTACCATATTATATACCATATTTACATGGTACTCCAAGGTGCTTCAAAGGATGCTGAGGTATTACCATGATGATACATGTTGAAATACCACGGTATTACCATAATATAAGTAGTCAGATAGAAAGAAAGACCGAATATTACTGTTGTATCAACATTTACAGAATGGTTTTACCATGTTTTAGACATCTACACTGGTATTTATCAAAGTATCATGCAATTACCATCTGGTATTACAAGATACTTAAAAGAATACCATAAAATACTTCCATTATGGTAGTGTCCAAACCATGATTTTATCATCTGATCTAATGAAAAGCTGACAGACACACTGTTTAATGACATTACCATGGTACATGTCCCAAAAACATGGTATTTCCATGGTACTTTTTTTTGTTAGCCTGACCTTCTGTATTGAAGATTTTCCACTGCGCCTCAGTCCCATGAGCAGTATTCTTGGTTTATTGTCAGCAGAGGGAGAATTCTCCAGATTTTCCTGCATCATGTCCATGTTTTCCACGCCATAGCCGAAATCTTTCGGGAAAGAGTCAACCAGGCTTCCGGCTAGCTGTTCCTCGTACTCAATTGACATGTTTAAACCTCTTTTAAACGTTACAAACACCTCTAATCTGTATATTTAGGCGTTGTGGGCTCTGTTTAAGTGATCGAGGCGGAGTCGGTGTGGAATAATGGTTTAGTTTGGATACAAATGAGGAGGTTTCATAGTGAGAAGCGGTTAGCTTGCTGCGTCAACAACACAAGCAAACGGGAAGCTGATCATATGACAGGCGCAGTGGAGGGAGGCTGCAGGTGAGCGTAAAGTCCTGTCGGGTGAGCGGCCTCTAGATGGAGCATTCTCGGTTATCGGCCTGTGGCAATTATTTGACTCGATTGGCATTTAAAAATTATTTATTTATGTATTATTTCATTAAACATAAAACACAAATTCAACAGTTTTAAAGATTTATATTTATTTTTCAATTAAAAAAAATAATGTATTTTTTTATTGTTATTATCAACTACATACAAAATGAATTAAACAGACATTTTTAAATATTTATATTTATTTTTCAATTACAAAATTGTAATGTATTATTTCATTGCTATATTTAACAACATTTTAAAACACGAATTAAATAGGCTAGTGTTAAATATTCATATTTATTTTCAGTTTAAAACAATATTTATTAATGTATTATTTTAATGTTATATTTAAATACATTAAAAAATGAATTAAATAAAAAATATATATTTATTTGTCAATTACAAAACATCAATGTTTTGTTTCATTGTTATATTGAACTACATTTTAAAACACGAATTAAATAGTGTTAAATATTTACATTTATTTTTCAATTTAAAACAAAATGTATTTATGTATTATTTTATTGTTGTATTTAACTACATTATAAAATAATATTTCTATTCAGTAACATCTATCATGATCTATAACTCTGCATAAAATTTAATGACATCTATGTTAAAATTATTCTATTTGTTTCCCTGTCTCAACCTCGGGATTCATACTTTTATTTATTTAATTAATTTATTAGTATTTATTTATGTATTTCTATTTTTTGTATCTTTGAATTATTAAATTGATAACTGAGTTCTTTATTTCCTTTTATGTGGCACTCCTTGTCCTCTTTAGTTTGTAAGTCAGCAGCCATATCACCCTGCAGCTCTTGCCTGGTTGCCCACTAAAGCTAAGTGGGGTTGAGCCTTGCCAGTACCTGGATGGGAGACCTCCTGGGAAAACTAAGGTTGCTGCTGGAAGAGGTATTAGGGAGGCCAGCAGGGGGTGCTCACCCTGTGGTCTGTGTGGGTCCTAATGCCCCAGTATAGTGATGAGGACACTATACTGTAAAAAGGCACTGTCCTTTGGATGAGACATTAAACTGAGGACCTGACTCTCTGTGGTCATTAAAAATCCCAGGACACTTCTCATAAAGAGTAGGGGTATAACCCCTGGTGTCCTGGCCAAAATTACCCCCATTGGCTCTTAATAAGCTTTACGCTGATAGCGTAATATGTTTCATCAGAACGTGTGTAGAGGACGTGATTCCGACCAGGACAATACGGATCTATCCGAATCAGAAACCATGGATCAATAACGATGTTCGCGCGCCACTTAATGTGCGGACCTCCGCTTTTAATTCCGGGAACGCGGAGGAGCATAAACAAGCCAGTTATGCCCTCCGAAAAACTATCAGAACCGCAAAACACCAGTACAGGAGCAAGACTGAAGGACAGTTTAACACCATCAACTCTAGAAGCATGTGGCAGGGAATTAACATCATCACGGACTTTAAAGGGAATAAAAACTCCGCCATGAACACCGCTGCCTCTCTACCGGATGAGCTAAATACTTTTCATGCTCGTTTCAAGGGAAATAACACCGCCCTCGCGGAGTGAGCTCTCGTGACTGAAGCTACAGAGGTTAGTTCACTCTCCGTCTCTGTAGCGGATGTAACCCGATCCTTCCGACGGGTGAATATCCGCAAAGCCACGGGCCCAGACGGCATTCCGGGCCACGTCATCAGAGCGTGCACGAACCAGCGGGCTGGTGTTTTTACGGACATTTTCAACCTTCCCTCTCTTTGTCTGTAGTCCCCACATGGTTTAAAACATCCACCATTGTGCCTGTACCAAAACAATCAAAAAGAACTTGTTTAAATGACTGGCGTCCTGTTACTCTGACCCCCATCATCAGCAAATGTTTTGAGAGACTAATCAGAGATTACATCTGCTCGGTATTGCCACTCAATCTTGACCCGCTGCAGTTTGCTTACCGCAACAACCACTCCACTGATGATGCCATTGCATCTACAATACACACTGCTCTCTCCCACCTGGAAAAAAAGAACACTTATGTGAGAATGCTGTTTGTAGACTACAGCTCAGCATTCAACACCATAGTGCCCTCCAAGCTAGATGAGAAACTCCGGGCTCTGGGCTTAAACAGCTCGCTGTGCAGCTGGATCCTGGACTTCCTGTCAAGCAGACGCCAGGTGGTTAGAATAGGCAGCAACATCTCCTCATCACTAACCCTCAACACTGGAGCCCCGCAGGGCTGTGTTCTCAGCCCACTACTGTATTCCTTGTACACACATGACTGTGTGGCAACACATAGCTCCAATGCCATCATTAAGTTTGCTGATGACACGATGGTAGTAGGTCTGATCACTGACAATGATGAAACAACCTACAGAGAGGAGGTGCACACTCTGACACACTGGTGTCAGGAGCACAACCTCTCCCTCAACGTCAGTAAGACAAAGGAGCTTGTGGTGGACTTCAGAAGAAAAGACAGAGAACACAGTCCAATCACCATCAATGGAGCACCAGTGGAGAGAGTCAGCAGCTTCAAGTTCCTGGGTGTCCACATCACTGAGGAACTCACATGGTCCGTCCACACTGAAGTCGTTGTGAAGAAGGCTCATCAGCGCCTCTTCTTCCTGAGACGGCTGAGGAAGTTTGGAATGAACCGCCACATCCTCGCATGGTTCTACACCTGCACTGTGGAGAGCATCCTGACTGGCTGCATCTCCGCCTGGTACGGCAATAGCACCGCCCACAACCGCAAAGCACTGCAAAGGGTGGTGCGAACTGCCAGACACATCATCGGAGGTGAGCTTCCCTCCCTCCAGGAAATATATACAAGGCGGTGTGTGAAAAAAGCTTGGTGGATCATCAGAGACTCCAGCCACCCGAGCCATGGGCTGTTCTCACTGCTACCATCAGGTAGGCGGTATTGCAGCATCAGGACCCGCACCAGCCGACTCCATGATAGCTTCTTCCCCCAAGCAATCAGACTTCTGAACTCTTGATCTCCCACGATCAAAATACATCAGCACTGCACTTTATTACTCTTACTCTTATATCTCACACCGGACTGTCATAAATTATATTATTATTATTATATTATGTTCTCTCTTAACCGACAGCCTGAATGTCAATACAGTACAATACTGTACATTCTATATATATATATATATATATATATATATATATATATTTTTTTATATATTTTTATTTTTTATTTTTATTGAATAATATGTATCTATATAGTAAAAAAAATAAAAAATAAAAAAATAAAATAAAACAGCGTATTGTATACTGTACAGTGTATGTTATTATTTGTATATTGTTGAGTGTAATTATGTGTATAACAGATGTTTAAATTGTGTTGTGTTAATTTGATGTTATTGTAAATTGGTATATGTCTCATCACTGTCACGACTGCTATGTTGATCGGAACTGCACCCAAGAATTTCACACACCATTGCACTTGTGTATATGGCTGTGTGACAATAAAGTGATTTGATTTGATTTGATCTTATCTATAATGGCCTCCTAATAATCCCCATCTCTGAATTGGCTACATCACTCTATTCTCTCCTCTCCACCAATAGCTGGTGTGTGGTGGCTGTTCTGGTGCACTATGGCTGCTGTCACATCATCCAGGTGGATGCAGCACACTGGTGGTGGTTGAGGAGATTCCTCCTATACTATGTAAAGTGCTTTGAGTGCCTAGAAAAGTGCTATATAAAATGTAAGTTATGATTATCAGATTATTTAAAAACAAATAATAATAATATTGAAAACATTATTAAACATTATTTATACAATGGCATAAAGAGTGAATGAAATGTATAAAATTAAATGAATGGATGCTCAGTTATTGAAACAAGAAATTCAGATTTAGGCCATGATAAAAAAATAAAAAAATAAAAAAAATGCACTGTTTATTATTTGTATTTGTATGACTTAGTATTCATGATACATTTTCATGTTGAATACAGTACCTAGGAGTCAACAAGCACCTTTTGTGCAGTGTTGTACAGCAAAATACATTTTAAGTGAACAATCATATGACCAAACAGTCTTTATCAGGATTAAAACAATCAAGTTTTAACCACTCAATTATATATGTCTCTACTATACAGCTGTGCTCAAAAGTTTGCATACCCTTGGAGAATTGGTAATATATGTACCATTTTTAAAGAAAACATGAGTGAGCAGGCAAAACACATTTCTTTTATTTCTTATGGGATTCATATTCAACTGTAGGTTATAACAGAATGGCACAATCATAAAACAAAACATGGCAACAAAGAAAAAAATGAAATGACCCCTGTTCAGAAGTCTGCATACCCTTAGTTCTTAATACTGTGTATTGCCCCCTTAAGCATCAATGACAGCGTGCAGTCTTCTGTAATAGTTGTCTATGAGGCCCCAAATTCTTGCAGGTGGTATAGCTGCCCATTCGTCTTGGCAAAATGCCTCCAGGTCATGTAAAGTCTTTGGTTGTCTTGCATGAACTGCACGTTTGAAATCTCCCCAGAGTGGCTCGATGATATTAAGGTCAAGAGACTGTGATGGCCACTCCAGAACCTTCACCTTTTTCTGCTGTAACCACTGGAGGGTCAACTTGGCCTTGTGCTTTAGGGTCATTGTCGTGCTGGAAAGTCCAAGAGCATCCCATGCGCAGCTTTCGTGCAGAAGAATGCAAATTGTCTGCCAGTATTTTCTGATAACATGCTGCATTCATCTTGCCATCAATTTTCACAAGATTCCCCGTACCTTTAGAGCTCACACACCCCCAAAACATCAATGAGCCACCACCATGCTTCACAGTGGGGATGGTATACTTTTCACTATAGGCCTTGTTGACCCCTCTCCAAACATAGCGCTTATGGTTGTGGCCATAAAGCTCTATTTTGGTCTCGTCACTCCAAATTACAGTGTGCCAGAAGCTGTGAGGCGTGTCAAGGTGTTGACGGGCATATTGTAACCGGGCTTTTTTGTGGCATTGGTGCAGTAAAGGCTTCTTTCTAACAACTTGACCATGCAGCTCATTTTTGTTCAAGTATCGTCGTATTGTGCTCCTTGAAACAACCACACCGTCTTTTTCCAGACAGCCTGTATTTCTCCTGAGGTTACCTGTGGGTTTTTCTTTGTATCCCGAACAATTCTTCTGGCAGCTGTGGCTGAAATCTTTCTTGGTCTGCCTGACCTTGGCTTGGTATCAAGAGATCCCTGAATTTTCCACTTCTTAATAAGTGATTGATCAGTACTGACTGGCATTTTCAAGGCTTTGGATATCTTTTTATATCCTTTTCCATCTTTATAAAGTTCCATTACCTTGTTACGCAGGTCTTTTGACAGTTCTTTTCTGCTCCCCATGGCTCAGTATCTAGCCTGCTCAGTGCATCCACGTGAGAGCTAACAAACTCATTGAATGTTTATACACAGACACTAATTGCAATTTAAAAAGCCACAGGTGTGGGAAATTAACCTTTAATTGCCATTTAAACCTGTGGGTGTCACCTTGTATGTCTGTAACAAGGCCAAACATTCAAGGGTATGTAAACTTTTGATCAGGGCCATTTGGGTGATTTCTGTTATCATTATGATTTAAAAAGGAGCCAAACAACTATGTGGTAATAAATGGCTTGGTATGATCACTATCCTTAAATAAAAGACAGTTTTTTTTTTTTGCATGATCAGTCATATTTTCAAAATCAATGCCAAAATTTCACAATTTCTGCCAGGGTATGCAAACTTTTGAGCACAACTGTATATAATTCCTTATATCCATATGTATATATTGAGCCAGTTTTCTGAAACAATCTAGAATTTAGTTCATGCATTTGTATCTCACGTCAGAATCTAAACAGATCTCCTGTAAAAATCTCTGGCACATCTCAGTAGACACCTTTACTGTATGCATATTTTACTGCATGCATGCATACACAGACTAATATTTATCATTGCATTGTCAATGTAGTTTTTATAATCCAGCAGTTGGCGCTAATAAAGGCTCACGCTCACAGTCACAGACAGCGACAGAAGAAGCTGCAGCTGTGTTGACAGGAAGAGTGTTTGCTTTTGACAGTCCGTGAGTAAAATCATCAACATTTACACTTTTAAATACATGCATTTATCATTTGATATAAAATTTGAATAAATCTTACCGTTTATGTTTTGTGGGGTTTGTATCGTTTCTTTAATGGGGCTTCTTAGTGTCACATTGACATCAGCTGATATTTCTTTAATAATGTTTAATTCAAACACGCCCCGAAATAAATGTATGTTTATATATCATTTTAAATAAACAAAAGCGTTATATTATTTTATCTAATGACATGTATGTGGATTTAAAGATGATCATGCTCTGCTCACAGTAATATGGACTAAAATATTTGACTGTTTGTACTCTTGGTGTGTTTACTATAATTTTGGGTGTTTTGATGAAATATTAATTAATGTCAATTTTTAATTATGCATGTGTTGCGTTATTTAACATTTAGCTATTCAGGATAGTGTGTGTCAGTGTGCGTTTAAATGAAGATTACACACCTATTTCAGGGAGTCATAGAGACTCATCTAATTTCCAGTGAGTAAAAATGATTGAATTAGAGTTTTAAATGTCATCATTTTCTATAAATTTAATCATAATTATATTTAAAATATTGTCAGTGTTTTTTTTGGTTACTTTTGCATATCTATTTTTGATTGGAGAGATAGCAGGTAAATTAATTTCAAGGAAAAATGTAGCAAACTTTAGGGATGCACTTGATGAACACACGATCCATCTGCCAAATGCATAAATGCAAAAGTAGTATAAATTAAGAGTATGTTGTTTTGTGGATTGTTTCTTCTCTCTAGAGTTGCTGTCTGCAAACATGAGTGTCCCAGACTACATGCAGTGTGCTGAGGACCATCAGACCGTCCTGGTGGTGGTCCAGCCCGTGGGCATCGTCCCAGAGGACCAGTTCTTTCGTATTTACAAACGCATCGCTAGCGTGAGCCAGGTCAGCATACGAGACTCCCAGCGGGTCCTCTTCATCCGTTACCGTCACAATTACACCCCTGAGAACAACGATTTGGGGGACTTTCAAACCCACCGCAAAGTCGTGGGTCTCATCGCCGTGACCAGCTGCACCACGGCCAAAGAGTGGCCGCAGACGTCGGACCGTTTCCACGGGCAGAAGGAAGTGTTCGGCTCCACACTGTACGACTCGCGGCTGCTGGTGTTTGGGATGCAGGGTGAGGTGGCTGAACAGCAGAGGACTGATGTGGCATTTTACCCCAGCTACGACGACTGTCCTGACATGGAGAAACGGGTGGAGGATTTCGTAGAGTCCATATTTATCATCCTGGAGTCGAAAAGGCTGGACAGAGCAACTGATAAATCCGGCGATAAGATACTACTGCTGTGCGTGCCGTTCGAGAAGAAGGACTTTGTGGGGTTGGACACAGACAGCAGGTAAGTTTGGGGTTTGTTTAGGTACTCAGAAGTTGAATGCAAACTGATGAAAAAAAAACCTGCCAAATCTTTACTATTGTCAGCCATTGTCTTTTTTGACAATTTCCATATAGTCGCAGTTTTCTTTGCGTGCGGTTGCTTCAATTTAGAAGACTTGATTATCCAGTCAAAACTAGGTGTCAGTGATTGTTTTTATCAAGGTCGCTGTTATACTGTAGAACCAAGCCATTTTAACTGAAGAATCCTGAAGGAACTTTTGGCTTTGATTTTTGCCGATACGATAGTTCCAAAAAGCTACAATTGGCATAATTGTTTACCATAAAATTGGTAAAACCGATATATCGGCCTACATATATATATACACATATACATACATGCTTATATACACCGATCAGCCACAACATTAAAACAACCTGCCTAATATTGTGCAGGTCCCCCTCGAGCCGCCAAATCAGCGCCAACACACATCTCAGAACAGCAACAAAAAATATCCAGTGAGCGGCAGTTCTGTGGATGGAAACGCCTTGTTGATGAGAGAGGTCGACAGAGAATGGCCAGACTGGTTCGAATTGGCAAAGTCTATGGTAACTCAGATAACCGCTCTGTACAATTGTGGTGAGAAGAATATTATTTCAGAATGCTATTCTGAGATGCGGGTTGGCGCTGTTTTGGTGGCACGAGGGGGACCTGCACAAAATTAGGCAGGTGGTTTTAATGTTGTGACTGATCGGTGTATATACACTACTGGTCAAAAGTTTTGAAACACTTGACTGAAATGTTTCTCATGATCTTAAAAATCTTTTGATCTGAAGGCGTATGCTTAAATGTTTGAAATTAGTTTTGTAGACAAAAATATAATTGTGCCAACATATTAATTTATTTCATTATAAAACTAAAATTTAATAAAATAAAAAAAGTTTTTGAAATTGATGACTTGGACCAAATAATAAAGAAAAGCAGCCAATAAGTGCCCAACATAGATGGGAACTCCTTCAATACTGTTTAAAAAGCATCCCAGGGAGATACCTCAAGAAGTTGGTTGAGAAAATGTCAAGAGTACATGTCTGCAAATTCTAGGCAGTTTTGATTTATTTTGGATTTTGTTTAGTCACAACATAATTCCCATAGTTCCATTTATGTTATTCCATAGTTTTGATGACTTTACTATTATTCTAATGTGGAAAAAAATTATAATAAAGAATAAGTAAGTGTTTCAAAACTTTTGACCGGTAGTGTGTGTATACTGATAGTTCCAAAAAGCAAAAATTGGCACCAAAAATTGGTAAAACTGATATATTGGCCTACCTATATATACTGTATATTAATTGATTATCAGCCTTTTCCAACACCTTAGTTAAAAATCAGTCAGCCTCTACTTGGGTAGTTGACAAATAACATGTTCCATGAACTTTCTCTTCAAGATTTTTCTGCCAAGTCGTTCCCTAGGCATTGGCATTGAAAACCCACTACTACTAGTCGACTACTATACATTACGGTATACTGCTGTGAAAAGACAAAATGTAGTAACTACACATCTTGTCAAAACTGAATTACTGAGTTGAAATCAAGTCTCTTAGACTACACTTAGTCCTGCTACTTGGGTCAATGACGACACTCATTTATTATTATTTTTTGTCTGGATATACTGTATACAGTAAATACGTTTTATATATAAGTATTGGACGCACAATTTCACAAGTCCCACTTCATAACCGGTTTTGTTTATAAAATGAACTGTGCATAATTTTCTACCCTGTTTCATGATTTTTGTTTTTCATTGTTTTTCCTCCCTTTTCTTGTTTTGCCTTGTTTTATTTGTCTTCTGTTCTTTCATACTGTCCTGTGAGTTTATTATTGGGTGTGAAAAGGTGAGCCGATAGATCTGTCTCTTGCTTTAGTTCATTCTTATCTGATCAGCCTCTTCCTCTCCCCCTTAGTGGTTGGACCTTGATGCTCTTGTGTCTCAGTTTATAGCAGAAAGGTCAAACTCATCTGTTTTTGGGATGATAGTCAACGTGTTATTGGAGTTTCAATAATATGACTACAAAATTCATACCATTTTGCCATCCGTGTATAATCTTGGTGTCCTTGTGTAGTCTTTGAGTGCTTGAGTTTAAAGGCGAAGTGTGTAATTTTTTTCGATGTTAAAATACTTTTTACCCACTTGAATTTGCAGACTTACTGTAACTAAGTTGGCCAATGGCAGGTACATACAGAATCTGCAGATTCTTGGAAAATATGCTGAATTCTGTGTAAGGGATTTAAACGTGGTAAAATGTCTTAAACTGAGTTGAGTACTACAGTTTTAAGTGTTCAGAAAACCTGTTTGAATCATATTTTTTGTATTGTTCCTTTTGGTGGCGCAGAAATTACACACTTCAGCTTTAAGGTGATAATATTGCAAAGCCCTGTGCACAATAAATGCTGTTTATGGATGTTTAGACAAGATTCTCGGGGTCTAGTGCCTTAGACCCCTTTGTCTCTCTATCTTTTTCTCCATATTGCCATCCGTATTGAGTGCAGAAGTGCATGGATGTCATATAGTGATTCATGAATGATTGCTCGCAAAGCTTTTCTACGCATTTCATCTATGGTGCCTATGAATTTGAATATGGCATCCATGCACCTGCAGAAAATCCCCTCTGAGCTGTATTTAATGTGTAGAGTTTAGTTCCTGTAGCTGAAGAGGATATTGTTTCTCAATGTAAGGTCAGGTGTTGGAAGAACGATTGCCTGTACTAGAACTATTATTTATTCTCCTACACTTAAATGATAAATAAATAAAATGGAAAGGAGAAAGAATTTACTTTTTTTACTAGAATTTATTTAAATGAAGTTTTATTTTCTCCCCAATTTGGAATGCCCAATTCCCAATTCCCTCTAGGTCCTCGTGGTGGTGTAGTGACTCGCCTCAATCCGGGTTGCAGAGGACGAATCTCAGTTGCCTCCACATCTGAGAACGTCAATCCACGCATCTTATCACGTGGCTTGTTGAGCGCGTTACCGTGGAGGCATAGTGTGTGTGGAGGCTTCACGCTATTCTCCGTGGCATCCACACACAACTCACCACGGACCCCGCCGAGAGCGAACCACAATATAGCGACCACAAGGAGGTTAACCCATGTGACTCTACCCTCCCTTGCAACCGGGCCAATTTGTTTGCTTAGGAGACCTGGCTGGAGTCACTCAGCACGCCCTGGATTTGAACTCGTGACTCCAGGAGTGGTAGTCAGCGTCTTTACTTGCTGAGCTACCCAGTCCCCCAAAATGAAGTTTGTTTGACCAGACTGATAATACTAAACGAGCAACATAACTTATAGGTCCCTATATAAGTTATGGCCTTTTAATATCTATAATTGTTTGGCTGTGAGAAGTGTTTATTAACAGCACCTCCTTTATTTAGTTTCTCACTTGACCATCACTTTGCCCTCTTGTACACTTGATACCTAAAGGGGTCCTTCCACCACATCATTAGGCCTCATTTTTTGTTTATGATTAGGTGTTTAGTTACCACGTTACCCTGAATTATATGGATTACCACGTTACCCTTCAGTGAAAAACCTTCACACCTCCAGCTTTCCTTTCTGAGCTCTATGCGTAAGCAGTGATTGTTTATCTTAATGTGAATGTCTGATGAAGATCACTGCTCCTCTTCCTCAGGCACTATAAGAAACGCTGTCAGGGCCGCACGAGGAAGCATGTGGGTGATCTATGTTTGCAGGCGGGCATGTTACAGGACGCCCTTGTCCATTATCACATGGCTGTGGAGCTGCTGCGATCAGTCAATGACTTCCTCTGGCTGGGTGGTAAGACAGTAATTGTTTGACTAAATAAAGGGATGGGGGGGGGGGAACAAGCAAGTACAACCCCCCCATTATTTAAACCATGATCAATGGAAACATGTTCTTTCAATGGAAAGATCTGCTGTTCTCACATATAATGTACAGTCTTGAATAAAAAAGGAAATGGTTTTTGTTTTATTCCTCAGCTGCTCTAGAGGGTTTGTGCTCTGCATCTGTCATCTTCCATTACCCAGGAGGCACAGCAGGGAAGAGTGGAGCTCGCAAACCCGGAATCTCATCCGCTGCAGACGCCGGAAAGAGACACAGACCTGGTGAGTGTGATCACACGTCTATAGAGTCCCTTATTTTATCTAACCAAAATGCAATAGACCTTAGTCCATTAAGTCAGAGTTTGAATTATTTGGTTGGTGTAAAAGCTGTTTTCCATACTCCTATGAACACCATACATTGGGGGTGCTTCTCATTTCTGAAATTGTGCATCCTCATTTCGTTTCCTTGCTTCCTTTTCTCGTTTCCTTGCTCCATCCACTTAGGAAATGAGGAAAGGATGGAAGGAAAGGAAACGAGGACAGAGGAATCGAAGGAAGATGTTTTTGTAAAATGGAATGTCCTGCTCACTCACGCATCACTTCAGAGCGCCGTCTCTGCGCAGCCGCATTGCATCGGAGCACTTTCCATTATATTGTTGAAACTTTAGAAATTTATATTTTCATGATGAAACTTAATAATTCAAGATGCACAGTTAAAGTATGTGACAATTATGGTTTATTTAAAATGCAAAGGTGAAGGTGTCAGATGTGAAGGAGGAGAATTTGCGCGGTGCTTCGACCAAAAATTCCTCCGCATAGGAACTTCTGTGTTTCCTCGCTCAAGGGTCCTCGGGAAGCTTCCTCGGTCCTCGATAGATACGTCCTTCGTGATGGCGGACTTTGGTTTCCGGGTCACGGGCTCGAGGACGGAGGAGCGAGGAAATGAGAAAGCAAAATTTAGGAAATGAGAAGCACCCCATGTCTTCATTCCTTCATTTCCTTCCTTTCTTTCTTTTCTTTTCCCCTCCTTCCCTCCTTCCTGTCTGTCTTGTTCTAATACAAATAAGCCTGATAATGCTATAAAATTGTATTTTAAAATCCAGGTGAACTGCCTTGATGAGTGCAGTTTTCATCGGTTGGTTGACGAATTTCCTGCTGAAACAGGAAGTTGGCTTATGTTTAATAGGCACACATACAGCCAGGTGTTCAGGTGGGGAAACTGACAACTGATCTCAATACTGAAGCAAATGAGGATTTAACTGACCAGGTTAATATATAACCAGCCCATAACCAAAGACAGCGCATCTTGTTTACAAGTCTTACTAGTTTTAAACAGCGTGGATAGTGAACCCTTCAAAGTGCCCTGTGAAGGGATCTTCTGTGTGGTTAGAACACACCGATGCGCTGACTGCTCCCCCTGCTAACAGCTGTTATTATGAGTCCATTGCTTTTTTAGACCTGTTGCATGTCTGCTAAAAACAGGCCCAGATCACCTCTATTGACACTTTTAACATATATGGGGTATATAAAGATAATAACACAGATCATTTTGTTTACAGTAACCCTAAAATGTGCTTTTCTAACACTGCTGACAATGACCTGCCAGGTGAACCAGGTTCTGTCTCTCTCTGTCTTTCTCTCTGTTTATCTGTCTGTCTTCAGGCGCTCAGGAAGTTCTCATTGATCCAGGTACTGTAAAGCACTTGCAGCTCTGGATATTGCTTTTAATCCTGCCTGTTTGTGTGCTTTGTGTTGTACTTTTATGTAATTCTGTTGTGCTTTTGCATGTCTGTGGGTGGATTTTGCTGTGATGGCAATAAAAATCATGTCAGTAGTGATTTCTGTGCATGGTTAATGATCACGCCTTACTCTTGATTCCATCTGAAAGGCTTTTTTTGTTGTTGCAATCATTAGATGGGATTTTAGTTTTTTTGTGCCTGATTCTCCTCTTTGATTGTCTCAGATTAAATAATCAGGCTAAATTACTGTTAAACTGATTCATCAATTATTTTACTTTGAAATCACTGTTATTATCGAGATTTAAAAGTCTTTATAACTGATCAAATCGCTCCATGATGATGATTGTTAGCCATTAAGGATATCTAATCACTTGTGTTGTGACTTCTGTGCAAAGTGTATTGATTGATTTTGGCAGCTTTTATAACACAGATTGCACCCTACACTGCGTTTCATTGTTCACACAGACATTTTTGCCTATGTATACAACCAAATGGCAGTGCTGTGTGGTAGAGCTTTGTGTAAACCAGTAACATTTCTCAAAATGTTAAGAGTTCTGTGATTATTGTTTTGCAATCTTTTTTTTATTTATTTATTTTTTGATCCCCTTTTCTCCCAATTTGGAATGCCCAATTCCCACTACTTAGTAGGTCCTCGTGGTGGCGCGGTTACTCGCCTCAATCCGGGTGGCCGAGGACAAGTCTCAGTTGCCTCCGCTTCTGAAGGCTGCGTGCTAGGTAGGACGTGTCCTTTGTAGGCTGCAGTATACTGAGTGTCCTCCTTTAATCAATCCTCGTTTAAACGGGATGGCCTTCGTAGGACAAACAGAAACGTAACGTGACATGGTTGCTATGACGGCAAGCGCGAGCGCTTCGAGTGAGAAGGGAACAAAGTCCCTTTAGAAGGGAATGTATGAGGTACATTTTAGGAGAGTTATAATGATGTAAAGAGAAAAGAAAATAGATTTTACAGGTGTACTTTTAGTCTAATAATTGATTTTAATTATATATTAATATAATTATACATATTATATACTCTGCACCCATCTACTGAGGTACTTCAACTTGGGAATTAACATTCCTTGCGTTTGAACATCATATTTACGGGCAAATTGGCGTCATTTTTTTTTGACATTTCCGTTGAAGCAAAGAATTGTGGGTTGTGAGTGCCCACAAAGGATACACCTCATTCATCCTCCGAATTCCCGTGAAAGAAGGTAGCATTCGAAGGCTGCATTTGAAGTGTCCTCCTCCTTTTATGAAATGAGACATCCTCGATGAAGTATGCGGCTGACAAATGCGACCTCCGGAGGACGCAGCCTTCCAAACGAGACAGAGCCTGTCAATCTGCGCATTTTATCATGTGGGTCGTTGTGCACCACACCGCGGAGACTCGCAGCATGTGGAGGCTCATGCTACTCTCCGTGATCCACACACCACATTGAGAGCGAGAACCACTAATCGTGACCACGAGGAGGTTACCTCATGTGACTCTACCCTCCCTAGCAACTGGGCCAATTTGGTTGCTTAGGAGACCTGGCTGGAGTCACTCAGCACACCCTGGATTCGAACTCGCGACTCCAGGGGTGGTAGTCAGCGTTAATACTCGCTGAGCTACCCAGGCCCCCATTGGTTTGTGATCTTTAATTAATTGATCTCCATTGGTTTGACATGGTAAAACCAGCAGTTCTTTGGCAAAAGATTTCTGAACGAAGTGCCATATCAAAGCACTGTTTATGTCATAGATGATTTAAACATTACACAGACACTGGATACTGCTCTTAAATCCCTTTTCTTTAAAGACATGAAATCGGCATTTACAATGCATTTAACTGGTATTAATGGTTAATATGAATATTTTTTCAACCACGCAGTGAAAGAAAAGTTGTTTCGGAGGTTGAGAAGGTTTTTACATTTTGATGAATGTTGAAAACAAACATTTGTACACTGATGAATCGTGCACAACAACACTATTTATTAAGAAAGTGTACGCCTTTAGGGCCAATTAAATTTCAGTTTGTCTTTAAATATCTTGAGTGTGTAATTGTGTTTCAGCCAGCTGGACAAATATGAACCCTTATGACTGTCACATGTCTTTAATTGTAGTGTTACTGTGTTAAGGCCTATGTGCCAAGAAGTTTTACAATAGCATGCAGAGTACAGAATTTCCTTCCTATCTTTTATCCTTCCTATTTTTTTCCCTTCCTTCTATCCTTTGTTCCTTGCTTCCTTTGCTTTTTTCCTTCCTTCGTTCCTTCCTTCCATCCTTTACTCCTTACTTACTTTCCTTTTTCCTTCCTATCTTTTTTCCTTCCATCCTTTGTTCCTTCCTTAATTTACCTTTTTCCTTCCTGTCTTTTCGCTTCCTTTCTTCCTTCTATCCTTTTGCCTCCCTTCCTTGCATGCTCCCTCCCTTCCTTCCTTTCCTTTTCCCCTCCTTTCTTTCTATCTTCATGTCTACCTTCCTTCCTGTTTTTCCTTCCCCCTTCCTTTACTTTATCCTTCCTTCCTTTCTTCCATCCATCCTTTGTTCCTTTCTTCCTTTCCTTTTTCCTTTCATTCTTTGTTCCTTTTTCCTTCCTATCTTTTTCATTTCCTTTCTTCCACCCATCCTCTCCTTTTTGCCTTTCTTTCTCCCTTCCTTTCCTTTTCCCCTCCTTCCTTTCAATGTTCCTTCCTTCCAATTTTTTCATTCCTTCTTATTCTTTTCCTTCCCTTATCCTTCATTTCTATCTTCCTTCCATCCTTTCCTTTTTGCGTTCCTATCTTTCCCTTTTTTCTTTCCTATATTTTCCCTTTCTTTTTCCTTTTTCTTCTTTCCTATCTCTTATCTTCCATCCTTCTTTCCTTCCATCCTTCCTTCCTTTTTCTGTCTTGCTTCCTTCCATCCTTCCTTCCTAAATAGCCTCAATTAATCATTGTCCAGTTTCTCTCTCCTCTTCCTGCTTCCTGTCCAGGTGCTCTGACGACCAATGGGATCAGTGCAGACACAAGTACTGAGATTGGACGAGCCAAAAACTGCTTGAGTCAGGAGGATATCATTGAGAAATACAAGGAGGCCATCTCATACTATGGCAAGGTAGCTAAGGCACAGAAACATGGGACTTTGATCCGCTGTGGTTCTTTAGGCTATAAAATAACATGTAGAGGACAAGTTTGGTTTTTTTGGAAGCTCTGTCTAAGCTGCTGCTGTGGTGTATAAAACCCCATGGGAAAAAAATCACGCTCACCTGAATCCCTGCATTGAATTACCCTCACCTTTTAAGAATGTGATACAGTTAAAATACCTTTTCAACAATCAAATACTGAATCACATTCTAAAATCCTAATAATTAAATAAAAATTCTGATGATGACTTTTTAGAATGATTAAAATAATGTTTAAATACATCAGTATCTGACTCTTTTATAAAAGCAATAAGCTATTGAAATCCATGTGTTACAGTGATTTTACCAAGGTAAAAGTAGTCTTATGCAACCATTGCTTTGTGTCATTCCTAAATACTTTGACACACAGCCTCTCATGGCTTAATTACTTTATATAAAAAACTCTTAATTATTCATAATGTTCCAGAATTCACTCTGAGCCCCCAGAGATGGTCTGTAATCAAGAAGGAAATATCTTTTGTTGGGTGTATTGTAAATCACTCTTCCTGGCATTTGTTTTATGTAGGAGTCAAAGCATTTGACTCCAGAATTGTGAATGGAGCTGCTCATACAGTGTCTCATTGATTTCAAGTGCTCATATCTGCCACATCAGCTGTTCTGCTAACAGCCACCAGGAGCCACTATGTCCTCATAAGTTTATAGATTGGAACAGTGCAGAGCTTGCACTGTCCAGTGCTGAGCTTTGATTTTCAAATATGATGACATATCAAGAATAAAGGGACATTTCTGTACAAGAGAGATGGATCTGTGAAGTCCTTTCTCTGACCCTCAGATATTTTATTTCTTTATATTTTAGAGATGTACCCCAGTATTTGCAAGTATAAGCAAGTATAATTTTACCCCTGAATCAAACTTAAATACACTTAGCAGCATGATCAAAATGTCTGTTACTTTTGTTTACATTTCTGCATTAGTCAGATGCGACTCGAAATGCATTCAAAGTATACATTTTATCAGTTTGTGCATTCCCTGGGAATCAAACCCATGACTGTAGTGTTTATAGTACAGTGTTCTACCAGCTGAACTACAGGAACCAGCATTTAGTTTTTTTAGGATTGTATCTTGAACTTTGAACTATCCATTTATATATAGATAAAACGATATTGTTTATATCATGCTGGTTTGGTTATCAATGTAGAGATATTGGTAGATGTTGCCCGTTGATGTGGATATAACAGTAACAATAGTAACCTTTCGTATAAAGGTTAAGGTGAGTATTTGAGTTGGGATCAGGATACATTATACTAGAGTGAAGACATGCCATTAAATAAAGTACTTGTATGATCCTATAAGCCATACAAGACACACACAGTTCAGAATTCTGTATTGATTCAGTAAAAAATTATATACATATTTTACAGTTGCAAGAAAAAGTATGTGAACCCTAGAGAATTAGCTGGTTTTCTGCATTAATTGGTCATAAAATGCGATCTCATCTTCATCAAAGTCACAAGTACAGACAAACACAACGTGCTTAAGCTAACAACACAAGCAAAAATAATCTTTCTTGTCTTCATTGAACACATCCCATTACTCATCCACAGAGTGGTAGAAAAAGTAAGTGAACCCTTGGATTCTTGAGGTCATTCCACAGCATCTCTATTGGGTTAAGGTCTGGGCTCTGACTGGGCCACTCCAAAAGGTGGATTTTCTTTTTTTGAAGCCATTACTTCGATATTTAGGGTCATTGTCCTGCTGCATCACTCAACTTCTACTGAGCTTCAGCTGGTGCACAGCCACACTGACATTATCCTTTAGGAAATCTTGATAAACCTGGGAATGAACTTTTCCCTCTGATGGCAAGCAGTCCAGGCCCCAAAGCAGCAAAGCAGCCCCAAATTATGATGCTCTCTCCACCGTACTTCACCACTGGGGTGACGTTTTTACACCATACGTAGTGCTGCATGTTATTTCCAAACAATTCAGCCTTATTATAGTCAGTGTGCACAAAATATTTTCCCAGTAGCATTGTGAAGTGTCAAGGTGGTCTTTGGCAAACTTCAGGTGCAAAGCAATGTTTTTATTGGAAAGCAGTGGCTTCCTTCATGGTGTCCTGCCATGAACACCATGCATGTTTAATGTTTTCCATATAGCACACTCATGAACGGAGATGTTAACCAGTTCCAAGTCTTTAGCTGTCACTGGCATTTTTTTGACGTCACTGAGCATTCTGCGGTGTGCCCTTTGAGTCATCTTGGCTGGACAGCCACTTCTAGGGAGAGTAACCACAGTACTAAATCGTCTCCATTTATTGGCAATTTGTTTGAATCATGTATTAAATATGTACAAGAACAATACAATAATTTGTAGCATTATTAGTTAAAACAGATTGTGTTTGTTCATTATTGTTACTTAGGTGAATATCTAACCAGATTTTAAGACAAATTTATTCATAAATGCATGTAATTCCAAAGGGTTCACATACATTTTCTTGCCACTGTACTTTATATAAGTTGTATAAACTTTTTATATAAGCTAAAATGTCTTTTTGTCCATCTCTCAGTATAAGAGTGCTGGGGTGATCGAGCTGGAAGCCTGCATTAAGGCTGTCAGAGTTTTGGCAATTCAGAAGCGAGCCATGGAGGCGTCAGAATTCCTGCAGAATGCTGTTTACATCAACCTGGGCCAGGTGTGCGCTTCCATCAAGAGTGCTTAATGGTTCAGCTTTGCACTAGTAAAGTTGTCATTTAGCAGATGCAAAGCAATATAAAATACACTTATTGCAGGGATAATTCCTCTAGAGGGAAGTGCTTAACCTTAACCTGAAATTAAGTGCTATGATCAAGGTGATGAAAACCGATGATAGTTAATTGGTCATCCCTTGCATGATTTTATCCTATTACCTTTAGGTTTCTTAACAACTTGGCAAGCTCATGTAGAATGCCAGAGAAATCTTAACAGAATTGCAATACTTGTCATTTACAAAGTTCTACACATCCCCTGGTTTGAAAGCCATTGATGGTTTCAGCTGAGAATAAGAATGTACAGTAATATTCTCAGCTCAATATAACGCATTCTGCAGATTTTACTTGAATCAAAAGTCTATTTTTTTTTAAAGAACTGTAGACTTTGTTTTTAAATTCAAAGCAGCTTTTTAAGCTTGTCCGTGAGGAATGATTTTTCAACATACATTGATCTGTGTTCAGCTCTCAGAAGAGGAGAAGATCCAGCGTTACAGTGTTCTCTCGGAGCTCTACGAGCTCATCAGCTTCCACCGTAAATCAGCGTTCTTCAAGCGTGTTGCTGCCATGCAGTGTGTCGCCCCCACCATCCCTGAGCCGGGCTGGAAGGCCTGTTACAAACTCCTGCTGGAGACCCTGCCGGGATACAGCCTCTCTCTTGACCCTAAAGACTTCAGCAAAGGTAACACACTTATGAAACGTTGTCTTTGTTTTTCTTTGTCTGGAATACAAGCACTTAGCCCTTAGTTAGTCCCGGTTAGCCAATCTTGTGACTTATCAGAATAATGTCTGGTCCACATTGCAGCTTTCTTTCAGCCTGAAAAGGGGCTATTTTAAAATTTAGATGCATTCTTTACCTCCGTGTCCTCAATTAAAGACAACAATGGACAATCAAGTAATGAGTGTGCAAGTCTGGAAGTGACATACACCTTGAATACATTATGGTACGAGTGATGTACATGCAGATTTCTCAAGGTTTTTGAACCTTGATAATGACATCATTTCCCTCTCTTTATTTTTTACTCTTTTAATTAAGTTAATGCCTTTGTTTTTTATTAATGCATGCTATTAAGGTGCTTTATTGTCTTCTTGTCCTCTCAAACTGTTGTACAGTTGTTTATTTCAGTGCTGTCTTTTGCAAGACAATGATGGCGGAATATGAATTATTTGAATTGATCGTATTTCTTTAAATAACTCTGACTCTTCAATTGGCTTTGGTTTATTTGTAATCTAATGAGGCGGTGTAGAAGTAACCTTGTCCTCTTTGTATGCTTAGAGAAAAGTGTTGTGTTTTCAAGGGCTCTTCTCAGGGATGATATATATTCTATCAGCTCTTTGTGTTGGAAAACGATGCAGAGAAAAAAAATCTGACCCTGAACGGAGATGTCAGACTCCGAGGTGCATAGCTTAAGGGTCCTTAACCATATTCTGTTTAATATGAAAGGCTCTCAACCTTCTGCCTGGCTCTCTCTCTCTCACACACACTTGCATGGCATGATAAAGAAGTTTAGCTTTAGTGACAGCCTGAGGGTATGTTTATATCTTTCAGAATACTAATTCAGAAATACTGTGTGTGTGTGTATTTTGAATTGACAAATTTACATTCTTCTAAATGATATTTTAGGTTGTGATTAGGTAAGCATCACTATGGGAGGGCGGGGCCAGGTCGTGATTCCACACACCGTGCCCCTAATAAGGCTGATTAAGCCCGAGAGGGATAAGGCTGACCGGAAATGGCCAGTGCTATTTATTAGTCGCAAGCTCTCCTTCAGGGAGACAAAATATAGTACCATCTAGAAGGAGTGTCTTGTGATTAAGTGGGCTGTTCTGACACTCCGCTATTACCTGCTGGGGCGGGCCTATCGCCCTCTGTTCCGATCATGCTCCTTTGTAGTAGCTCCACCGCATGAAGGATACTAACGTGCGGATCACCCATTGGTATCTGGCTCTCCAGCCCTTTAAATTCAAGGTGGTCCACAGACCGGGAGCGCAGATGGTTGTGGCTGACCGGATGTTGCCCCGGCCTGAGTCAGCGGTGGGGGCATGTGGCATGAGGGGCGTGGTCATGTGTCGGTCTGCGGGAGAGAGAGAGCGGTAAGGCTCGTCACCTGGCTCATAATTATCTCTAACACCTGTCTCTCATTATAGTGATGGTGGAGGGAGTCTTAAAAGGCACGCCAGAGCATCAGAGAAGGGAGAGAGTGACCTTAAGCACAACAGCCAGTGCATCTGGAAGTGTGCCATATTTATTTAACATTATTTATTTATAATGACGGTTACCATCATGTGTGTGTCAGAAAAACTGCCAATTAAAGAACTGACCTTGAGCCTGCTTCGTTGTCTCCTGACTCCTCCATTGCCCCGAACTAAGAACATTTTCACACCGGTGCTGAAATCCAGGAAGGAGGAGGGATGCGCCATAGTAGAGTCCTCACCACTACCATCCACCCCAACAGAGCAGCCGCAGCCATCCGCTGGGGGGAGGAGGAGCCCGGCCACCTGAGAGTGGAGGAACAGCTGTCGACCGCGAGGGGAGAAGGGGCTCCTAGCCGACCGTCTGGAGCGGTCAGGGCCACTGTCAGGGGAAGAGGAGACCCCTTCCAGCCGCTGAAATGCGGCAGGGTCAGAGGACCGCCGACCGCGAGCGGGGAGGGGCTCCCGGCCGACTGCCTGGAGCGGGAGAACCGCTGCCAGGGGCTGGGGAGACCCCTTCTGTCCACCGAAAACGCTGCAGGGTGTTCCGTCCGCCTGGGACCGGAGGACTGCCTCCGATCCGCCCGGAGAGGCGCGGCTGTTGTCCACTAGAGGGTGGAGGAGTGGCCGAGGACAAGGCTACAGCGTATCGGAGAACCGGCAAGTAAATTATTTATTTTTCTCTCTCTCTCCCGCTGCCGCTCCGTGTTGGCCTTTCCCTCTCTTTTAAATATTAGTATTGTTTTAGTTGGTATAATCACCGTTACGGTGTATAACTACTGTGTTTTTTTTTGTTATTGTTGTTTGTTTCCCTCCCCCTGTCCCCTCCCAGATACAGGAAGGCAGGGATGACCTGCCGGCAGACGGGGGCTCCCCGGCCTGAGAGAACAAGGGAGGAATGTGGCAGGGCGGAGGGTGGGGCCGGGTCGTGATTCCGCACACCCGGCCCCTAATAAGGCTGATTAAGCCCGAGAGGGATGAGGCCGACCGGAGACGGCAGTGCGACAGAGAGAGAGAGTTACGGACAGCTGTCCTACACCTGTGTGTGTGTGTGTGTGTGTTTGTCTTTTTGGTTAAGTTTATTATTAAATTATCATTTATATTGTCAAGCCGGTTCTCGCCTCCTTCTTTCCATTGAACAGTGTTACAATCACTATTACTATTGCTTCTTCTTAGGGTAGAGATTTGAACAAACCTTGAACCCTAGCTAATTATTAAACTCATCCCAAACACAGTAACTCGTCCTGCATTTGTGCTCTAAACATGAATGACCCCTCAAATAATTTGCCTTGTTGAAGAGAGGTGTGCTTTTACTTTTCTAAGCAATTGAACTTACAATTTTTACCTGGCAAATGATCTTGCCTTACGAAGATCGTGTGACCGAAATGTTGCAAAATAAATTTTGATATACTCTTTGCAAGCTAAGTTAATGTGCGGGACTTTTTTCCTTTTCATTGACTTTACCTGGCAAATGATAAAATTGGCCAAAAATCACTAATATTGAAGACTACACATCAACTACACAGCAACGCTCAAAAGTCACAGAGAACACCTTAAGGGCCATCTGTCCGAACATGATCTTGTGCAAAAAAAAAAAAAAAGATTTGAATGAATGGGTACCAGAATTTTGAAGCTCCAAAAATCACAAAGGCAGTGTAAAAGTAATCCATACAAGTCCAGTGGTTGAATTCATATCTTCAGAAGCGATATGATAGGTGTGGGTGAGAAACGGATCAATATTTAAGGCATTGTGAGGACCTACAGAGCTGAGATATTATTCTAAAAATCTTCATTTGTGTTCAGCAGAAGAAAGTCATACACATCTGAGATAGCATGAGGGTGAGTAAATTATGAGAGAATTTAAATTTTTGGGTGAACTTTAATTTTAGATTCTATGATTTCAACTTAAAACAAGATTAAAGAAGGTTGTCTAAATATTGACTCAGCTTTCCCCGTGTTCAGTCGAAATAGTTCAAACTAAAGTAGAATACTGATTTCTGCATATATCGTATACATTTCTATGTTTACTTCAAACAAAGCATTGCATTTCGGTCAGAAGTGACCGCTCTAGCAGACTGGGTTGTAGACTGGGTGTGTGCCAGCTGAAGCTGTGGGTGACTCTGGGCTTACTGAAGCTTTAACGGAAAGAGTGAAGAGAGCTTAGGTCAATAGAGACACCCGAGACTGCCGAGAGAGAAGAGAAAATAGGTTTTTAATTGGCCTGGGAGCTTGCTAGCTCAACTCTCAATTATACTGAGAGAACGGAGTAGGAGAGAGGGAATATATCATCAACAACTGATTGATTGGGTTTAGCCCGACCATTGTGTTCAGGGATCCAGAGAGTTGGTTAACACACAGATCCTGAACGCAGAACCACAGCAGACCCTTGAGTACTGTAAACCAGTTCCCAGACACTCTAAACAACCTGTTCACAACAGCCGTTTTGAGCCCTAAACTACGACATTGATATTTTGAATGATCTCTGGTTGTAGAGGGAATGAATTGGCTGTCTTAATAATTGGCAGCTAAATGGGCAGCAGGTGTTTATAAATAGTCCAGTGTTTTATGGCATGGTGTGGTGTTTGTTAAAGATTGTTCATCCAAAATGAGAGTTTTATCATCATTTACTCACCTTTATGTTATTCCAAACTCGTATGATTTCTTTGTTGGGACACAAATTTAGCACAATGTTGACCTTGCTCTTGCTCTGTCCATAAAATGAAATCAGAGAACAGGGGTTGTCAAGCTCCAAAAAGGAAAAACAAGTACCGAAAAAGTAGTCCATAGGACTCATGCGCTATATTCCAATTCTTCTGAAGTTAAACGATAGCTTTGTGCGAGGAACAGACCAAAAATGTAAGACGTTATTTGCTAAACATCTCAATGTAGCTTTTTTTTATTTTATTTTTTTTATTTTGCATTACCAGACATGTGAAAAATCATGTTGTTTGATATCATTGACCATGTTTGAATATACACAAACACAAAGGAAATTTGAGAGCGGGGAAGATTTTCATTGAAAACTTACTTACATTTCAATCTGTCCATTGTACTGTATGTAATGTACTTCACTAATGATGGGAAAGTACATACTTTTAGGAATGCAGTAAGACAGTTTTAGGAAATACTACAACGTCATGAAATTTCGTCTTGATCCCACAGACCCCTTTGTCGCGTACTGTTTGAGTTTGCATTTAAGCGCTAAGGCCAAAGTATACATCAGTTTTACCCATGCCAGGATGTCTCGTACACTGTAATCGTAACAGGAGGACAGTCCGCATCTTTGCCCATCGTTGGCGCATGCTGCATTTAAGAGTATCACATAGCAGTCTTAATGAGCATGTGTCGAACTAAGGATGGGACGATATATCGCATTTCAATATAAAAACCAAAGAAATTACGAACCATATCATAACTCGATATTTCAAAATTTCCAACATTGTGATAACAAATGAATCATAATCTCTCTTTTGCTTGATTTTACCCCTACTGTGCTTTTTTCTACACTGTTTACAGGGTTCACACAAGGTCCTAAAAGTGCTTGAATTTAGCTTTTAGAATTTTAAGTACTGGAATTCCTGGAAAATCGCCTTGTTTTGATAAAAAGCGCTTGAGATTAAAATGGAGTGTTTCCTCCGTGTAATGTGTGTCCATCAAAGATGAGGCGCACTCCACTTTCATTGATGTGTCTTAATATCCTTTCTGTTCTTTACAGTCACAATACAATATTCTTCTAAAAATGTTCATTTGTGTTCAGCAGAAGAAAGAAAGTCATACACATCTGGCATGGCATGAGGGTGAGAAAATGGTTTAACAACGTAAATTCAGCTTTGGGTGACCTATCCCTTTAATGGGAGAAACGGCACCCCATCTCCACCACCGCAGCGCATACTGGCTGTTTGTGAAAGGATATGTTAATACAAATAATATACTACTACTAAAATATGACTTTGTATTTATTTTGAATACAGTAAGTGACATGGAACTTGATCTAAATCAGCTATTTGCAATGCATATTGAATAATTAAAATAATATGCATGTCTGATGGCAGTTTTCATTTTTATATGCCACATTTCTTAGGCCTTAGAATTGTGTTAAACGTAAGGATGTGTATTTATCAACTTGTTTCATGTTTGACTAAATTGTACAGGCCTGTTTAATTACGTTAAAACTGGTTTTGTCGATAGTTCAAAAATAACCCAAATATATGTCTTTACTATAAACCATAGATTTCCCTTTTTAACCATTTTTATTAACATTAATAAACGTTTTTACATTGCATTATATAATGCTCAACAGATTAATAAAAAACGCAGCGCTGCTCATATCCACCATTAAAAGCTGCTGCTCTGAAGAACCTGGAATCACGTTGCCTGCTGTGTGACATTACAGTAATTTAATCTATGCTGGATTTATGGCAGCAGTGATGAGTCACAGTCGTCTTTCAGGTGACCCTCTGCCAGCACTGTTCAGTGTTCATGCCCATCTTCTGGATTGGCGATAGTGCGGCAGCACAGTTCAAGTGGAGGCGTGTCCTCCGTCACAGAGTGTGTGTACGCTGACAGTGTGTCACAGGTTGATAGTTCACCAGCCGTTATCTCCCTTATTATGCTATTGTGCCTTATACACACCACCAATAACTCCTCACATGCACAGAGAGAGAGAAAGTGAGAGTGTGTGTGTATGGATAGATAGTGTTAGGGGATGAAAAAAAAAAGAGTAGTTTAAAGGAATAGTTCAACCAGTGTTTCCTGGTTTGCTCTATGTGCTTGCAGATGTTTGCCTTCTGTTTTTTATATATAAAAAGCATCTGACAGGAGAAATGCTGCCATTTGTTGTTTCTCTTTGCAGACACACTTTCTCCCCATAATGCTTAGCGTGGATTTACATGAATTGAGTGTAAGGTGAGTGTAAAATTGACAGATGAGAGTGAAATGGTGTGAGTGGCAGAACTGTGTGAAGTGATAAATCCACACAATCATTCCAGAACGACACCCACATTCTTCAAGAGCAGCACGGATCAGCTTCACCTCTCTCTCCTACTCGTTCTCTTTCTCTAATTCTTTCTCTCCTTTGATAGCTTTGCTAGTAGCCTGATGGATGAGTTTTGTAACTCAGCCGTTGAATGATGTAATTTAGAATTGTAAAATTGATGACGCCTGTGACTGTTTTGAGCAACGAAAGATGCTGTTTGTACAAACAAAGCAAGACTGAGTTTGGCCTTTCTGTCACATTATATTTTCTCCCTTAAAGTGGATATGGTCAAGAACATTTTATTTTTTGAACTAGAGTTTGATTTACGATCTAGACGTACTTTAACATTCACAACACAATTTGAACTAAGCTCGAAAAACGGCTTGTTAAGAAATCATCTGGGATGTCGATTATGATTGTCATGATTTTGCAAAATAAACCCTGACGTATGTGGGGCAGAAGAGTCTTATATGACTCTGAGATTTATTTTGAGATGATGATCTGCTGACTATAGACTATTCATTGTATTACCCGGTTAATCACCAAATAAATAATTAAATGGGCATGAAATAATTATTTGTTGAGTTGAAATTATGCTGTTACGTGCAAAGAAAAAGTATCCAGAAACAGCTGAATTCAACCTCCTTTTGGTGTTTATATTGTGAAAATGACCATCTGACTGCTCATTATAATGCTTTTTCTTTCTTTTTTTCTTTTTTTTTTTTCTCCCCAATTTGGAATGCCCAATTCCCAATGCGCTCTAGGTCCTCGTGGTGGCGTAGTGACTCGCCTCAATCCGGGTGGCGGAGGACCAATTGCAGTTGCCTCCACGTCTGAGACCATCAATCCGCGCATCTTATCACGTGGCTTGTTGAGCGCATTATCGCGGAGACATAGCGCGTGCGGAGGCATCACGCTATTCTCCGCAGCATCCATTCACAACTCGCCACACGCCCCACTGAGAGCGAGAATCACAGTATGGTGACCACGAGGAGGTTACCCCATGTGACTCTACCCTTCCTAGCAACCGGGCCAATTTGGTTGCTTAGGAGACCTGGCTGGAGTCACTCAGCACACCCTGGATTCGAACTCGCGACTCCAGGGGTGGTGGTCAGCGTCTTTCCTCGCTGAGCTACCCAGGCCCCCCATTATAGCGCTTTTAACACAAGTACTTTCCAAATAAATTTAATAAATGGAAATGAAAAAATAATTTGAGTTGAAACTACGCTATTACGTGAAAAGCTGAAAACAGCTGAATTCAACCACCCGTTTGCATCTGAGTTCTGTTAGTGTTTATATTGTGATATATTGTCTGACTGCTCGTTATCCCACTTATTACATGACTGCTTGCCAAATAAATAATTAAATGGACATGAAATAATGATTTGAGTGGAAATGACGCTATTACGTGAAAAGAAAAAGACCACAGCGTCTCCAGTAACAGTTGAATTCAAACTCCAGTTGGTGTTTATTTGGCAAAAATGACTATCCGACTGCTCATTATCCCGCTTATTACACGACTGCTTGCCAAATAAATAATTAAATGGACATGAAATAATGATTAGCGTGGAAATGACGCTATTACGTGAAAAGAAAGAGACCACAGAGTCTCCAGAAACAGCTGAATTCAACTTCCTGTTGGTGTTTATTTGGCAGAAATTACAGGCTGACTGCTCATTTACCTGCTTATTACACGACTACTTGCCAAATACATTAATAAATGGACTTGAAATATTAATATGAGTTGAAATTATTTTATTAGCTTACGTAAAGATCACAGAGTCATACGGGAAGTAGGAAAGATGACTAGCATTACCCGGATGACAGGTAAAATATCACTTTATCCTCAGATGTGCGATCATTAATATTTGACCAATGGATGGCATGATTGACCAATCAGAATGGAGTATTCCAGAGACCCATTCAATAAACCCTCTAACTTTATATTTCCCCCATTCAAACTGTAGTTTTTTTTTTGTAATAGTACACAGAGGGGGAAGGTAAACTAATATGTAATAGAGGAAAAGCTTAAATAATTGTGTTTGTATGTGTTTAATTGTTTTCTCTTGTCTCTGTGTTTGTAGGAACACATCGTGGATGGGCGGCAGTGCAGTTACGTTTACTTCATGAGCTAGTTTATGCGTCTCGTCGGATGGGGAACCCGGGACTGTCAGTCAGACATCTGTCTTTCTTACTGCAGACCATGCTTGATTTCCTCTCTGACCAGGGTAAGTCTCTCTCTCTCTCACACACGCACACTCACACACATATAAATTATATATGCCCAACTTTAACTTGCCTTTAAAGACACCTTTTGGCATTTATAGAATCTAATTTGTTTGGCATATTTTAATATTTCACTGTTTTTTTTCCCCATTTCTTTCACATGTAAATATTATCTACCATACTATACTGTAAATATCTACTGCGGTTTAAACAGTATAGTATATTATGTTCCAGGTGACGCATTTCTACCATTGCACTGAATTTATCCTCGTACAACACAGCCCTTTGCTACACTGCTAAAAAATTGTTGTTAAATTAGTGTCGCAGCTTAGTAGTTAGTTACTCCCCAACACTGTTTTAGTGTAAGTGTACTTTTATGTATACGTGTGTATGTTTATTGTGTCTCTGAAAAGAGATTGATGTTCATTTTTGTTGTTGTTCAGCCATGGTTCACTTCACAGCGTCCACAGTGGTGTGTGTTGTAATCCTGTCTGCCTACACACACACACACACACACACACACACACACACACACACACACACATACTCTGTGGGGCCTCCAGCTCTTGGGTATTGAGCTCTGCCAAGCTTATCATTCCCAAGCAGACAGAACAAATCCAGAGTCCCCTTGGCTGAGCTCTGGGTTTGGTCGAACTGTTTTCAACACAGTGTCAAAATAACAATGGCTCCCTGTGTTCTGATAAAACCCATTTCTGCTCTCGTCTCTCTCCTCTGAGAGCTAACGGAACCACTCTTATTCAGGCGAACGAGTCATGTGATCTGTTTTGGGTATTTTGATGAATAAATCTGGTCATATGGAGTTTGAATGACACTGTGGAAGATTCAGATGAACATAGCTGTCTAACAAACAAGTACAAAATAATCTTCAATTAGAGCATAAGCTTGTTAAAGGGATAGTTCACCCAGTAATGAAAATTCTGTTGTTATTCACTCACCCTCATTTCGTTCCAAACAAGTATGACTTTCTTTCTTCCGTGGAACACAAAGGGGCAGATTCACTAAACTGTTACGCCATTTTTGCGCGTGGTATTTCAGTGCAAATGTCTGTGTATTATTCCCTAGCCACATGCAATCACGTTTAGCGGGCACAATCAGTGCTGAAATTGCGCTGCGTCTTCAATATTTAAATGAAGTCATTGTCATTCCTTCACGCGTAAACAAGCCTCCATTCTATGTAAATTAGGCTAATTAAAGATTGCGCTTCATTCACAAAACTCAGCGCACTTTGCCCTGCTCAATTTACATTGCGATATTAGCGCCAAATGAAAGTAGGCGGTAAAATGAATTTACCGAAATAGAACATTTGTGAACATATTTTCAACCAATCATTTCAGCAGTAATTAATCAAATTATGTTGAAGAGCGTAATAACCTGCCATATATCCAGATGCGCGGTGTTGTCAAGCCGTTGCCTGATCTGCATAATTCCTTTAGTGAATCGGACGCTAAACGAGCGCAGTTAGAGCCTGCAAAAAAAAACGCGTTTTTAGCGTGCACAGTTCATTCTTGGTGAATCTGCCCCAATATCTTTTTTGTATTTAATTTTCAAGCGTCTTAATGCAAGTGAATTGTGACTGTGGGCTGTCAAGATTCACAATGCAGCACAACGAATAAAATTGAATGTAGGTGTTTTGAGACATTTTTAAAAGTTGACATTATTTTTAATCTGAAATGGTATCTTAAAAAAAGATGCGAGATGTTGAAAAACAGCAAGAGACAGCACAAAGGTCAATGACGTCCCTGTTGTGCATGTTTACAAAGAAAAACAATTGGTAAAACATTGCAGACGGATGCAAAAACTTTAGTTAAACAACTAATGGAGATGCTCCATAAAGCTCCATAAAGTACTAAAAAAACACATAAAACCACAGTAAATCTAGTCGATAGATCTCATTTACAGTAGCGCCATCTTTTAATCTTTGACAAATGAAACGAGGCTGTGAGGGATAGACTTACTGTCTCTTCATTGACATGCACTGTATAAAGCTATCAAAAAGCTCCTAAATCACAATAATGTCTCGTTAGCAGAACGATCCAAAAACACTTTAAACAACTGTGCTTTCAACTCAAATTCAAATTTTATTTATTTATTTTTTGATTTTTCCCCTTTTAATGTGCTTTTAAGTCCTCGTGGTCATGTAATGATTCGCATCAGTCCGGGTGGCGGAGGACGAATCCCAGTTGCCTCCACATCTGAGATTGTCACATGGATTGAGCGCGTTGCCACGGAGACATAGCGCGTGTGGAGGCTTCGCACCATCCACCGCGGCAACCACGCTCAACTCACCATGTGCCCCACCAAGAACGAACCACATTATAGCGACCACGAGGAGGGTAGAGCCCCCATGAGACTCTATCCTTCCTAGCAACCGGGCCAATTTGGTTGCTTAGGAGAACTGGCTGGAGTCACTCAGCACGCCCTGGGATTCGAACTAGCGAACTAGCGAACTCCAGGGGTAGTAGCCAGCGTCTTTACCACTGAGCTTCCCAGGCCCCCATGCTTTCAACTCTTTAAAAAAAAAATTAAAGATGGTGCTGCTGTAAATAAGGTCTAAACGACTCATGCATAATATTCCAAGTCTTCTCAAGGCATATGATCACTTTTAGGTTATTCACTGTCAAATAAATTAAATAATTTATCAATTTCTCATACATTTAGCATACAAATCAAATATAGCGGCACGCCAGTAACATTAAACCTCATTTGATGTTACTGTCGTGTCTTCATGATTTGATTTGTGCGTTGTTTGCAGGAGTTGATCTCTGGTTTGATAGCGAATAACAACTTAATTTATAAAATAGTGCACGAGTTGTATTGACTACTTTTACTGTTTTTTTTTTTTTTTTTTTTTTTTTTTTTGTGTTTTTTTTTGTGGAAAATGACAGCCCAGATTCACTAATAAAAAACTGGAGACTTTTAAACATTTGTTCTTTTGTGTTCCTTGAAAGAAAGAAAGTCATACATGTTTGGAGTGACATTTGGGTAATTAATAATTCCTTCTAAGTCCCATTTTAGTCTTTATATGGAGGTGATTTGGGTGAGTATAATGCAAATCATTTATAATAATCCGCATTAATCAACATTAGAACAAGGGTCAAAACATGTTTGTTTTTTTGTACGTATTCACCTCTTATGAATTCAGCAGAAGTTTGGCACTTGTACATTTAAAGGCATAGTTTACCCCAAAATGAACATTTTGTCATCATTTACTCACCCTCATGTGGTTCCGAACACATATGACTTTCTTTCTTATGCGGAATACAAAAGATGTATTAACGAATGGCACATATTATGGCCACGTACAACGTGTTAGCGCATTGGCGTTATGAATTTAAAATGTAAATGACAAATAAAAAAAATTTCTACTGCATATATATTACTTTAATTCATCATCGAGTGGTTAAAACAGCATCTTTTTCTGACCTCATGTGAATTCTACTCATAGAATGAGGCATAAAGTCATTGATAACACATTTTAATGTCACATCAGTTAAGGTTTTACTGAGCGTCCTCATATTTAAATGATCTTCTAAACATCTCTCCCAGCGGTGTGGCCGGTGTCTGAATGTTCGCGAACATTATACCGTTGCTCAGCTGTTTAGAACTTCTTTTTACCTCTGAATGAAGAACGAAGAAGAACTTCTGCAAAAGTGTATCGAGGCCTTTAAGCTTAAAAAGTATCATTAAAGCTGTCCATGCGGTTTGTGCATCATAGTCCAAGTCTTCATACGATAGGTTTTGGTGAAAAAACATCCGTTGCGCGTTCATGAGTGAAGCTCATTCACAGACGCTTTCATGTTCACTTGAGAACTTGAGTTATTATCGAGTTAACATATATGAGTTAACATATATTTTTGTGATCCACATAAGAAAGAAAGTCATGTAAGTTCAGGTGCGGACTGGCCATTGGGAGAACCGGGACTTTTCCCGGTGGGCTGGCCGCGAAATGGGGCCGTGTGGGCCGCGGCGTTATGCAGAACGCGCCACAAAAACGGCGCCACGATATGCGGAAGGGGGCCGTGATATACAGAGAAGGACGGCAACCCCCCAACCCCCCCCCCCCCCGCACAACAACTTTTGGGCCAGTTTCTATGTAAAATCCCGGGCTGAATTTTCTTCCCAGTCCGCCCTGTGTAACGACATGAGTGTGAGCAAACGAGGACATAATTCTCATTTTTAGGTGAACTGTCCCTTTAAATGTTATGAAAAGTTTCACAAAAGTTCGGCTGGATTGGACCCTTGTTCTAATGTTGACTCCCTTTAAATAAGAAAACTTGTACACCGTTATTAGTGAATGAGACTCACTGTGTGGGACTCACAGAAAAGCCCCTTTCTGTTCATTCACATTACAGTCAGTTACCCACTGTTCAATTATTGATCTTTGATTGAAGAGTGCTGCTCAGCCTACCTGAATTTAAATAGCCATGCATTTGAGGGGTAGAGGGATCATTAATGACAGTTATGCTTTGTTTCAGTCAGCTTCCTGTTGATTCAGTTCATTTTAACACTGAAATTCGCTCTCTGTGCACGGAGAGAACAGACAGTACAGTCACATCTGAATCCACCCCGTTATACGCTGCTGTATAATGACCAATGATTACCTGTTAGCAGGGGTTGTTAGAAACGCCCTCAGAACAAAGACACTGGTGCTGACTGATTTAAAAACGTCTACTTGACATTGATCAGCGTTTAAAGTCAATCTTGAGCTCTAGCAGGGATAACAGCGGAAAAAGAAATGCTTTTGAGTTTTTATAGGGATTGTGTGAGACGACGCCTTTAACAGACCTGACAGAGTGACATTAGAAGAAAAGGCAAGAACGAGATTATTATTTAAGGCAGGGCTTTGTTGAAACTCAACTCTCATAAGACACATTAATGAACTTTGGGCAATTAGTTTATTGTATTTAGTTGTATTTTTACCCTTAATAATACCATGACACAGTTGACCCCGTTTTACTATTTTAAAAGGCTAGATCACCCCCCCAAAAAAAGAAAGAAAGTTGTTTCATTATTTACTCAAGCTCATGTCGTTCCAAACCCATATGAATTTCTTTCTTCTGGGAAACACAAAAATATATCTTTTAAAGAATGACATGATCGCTGATTTCCATACAATAGCAGTTGATGGCGAGTAGGGATTTCAAAACTATCGGTACTTTGGTACCAAGTCGAAACTAAAATAAAAAAGATGTCACGATACCAGTGTTTATGCAGTACCGGTAGTACGAACAATGACTCAACTTGATACCCGCACACTGTCTGACTGCCTCAAGACGAATGGTCACACATTAATTTGGGGAAAAAAAAGAATGCACAATTAGTGATTGGCCTTAGTGTGACTATCAAACCGCAAATGGTTACAATTTAATTAAATAAATATGCTGTCTGCATGCGCTGCGTGCTCATATGTTAAAATCACAACATTAAGAGTGCCACGCGCGCTGTGCGTGTTGTAATAGATGACAGAAAAGAGCACTCATAATTAAATTGCAGCATTTTGTTCTTCAGTAATCGCACCTGGCCATTTAAACAACTGCTTATCCGGAGGTGTGAAGCTATGGTCATAAACGCACACAAACTGAAAAGCCTGTCAAAATAAAAGCTTGATTCGACTTGCGACAAAAATATATTAATACTGTATAGTAAAATGTAATATTCACTATTATTATTGTGAATATACAATTTTAATGATAATTACAATAATAATGTTTCAGCAATATCTCATGAAGAGCGCTGTTGTACTGAATAAACGTTTTATTAATGTTTTAATTTATATTGTGATGCCCTGTTGTGTAGCACTTTATTTGATAAAAAAATAAATAAGAGTGTGTCCAATAGCACATTTTCCATTTTTGCTGTGGTGTCGGAATTGGTATCGAGAATCGTGAAATTTTGGTATGCGACAACCCTAATAGAGACTGACTTTAAAGCTTAAAGTGTCGTTAAAAAATGCATGTCGCCATATTTGATTTGATTTTATTTAATTTAAGAGTGAATCACGACTTCAACTTGAGTCTGTTTATCATACAAAGTTATCGTTTGAATTAACACTAATTCATGTAGCAGACGCTTTTATTCAAAGTGACATAAAAATTAGGAATACAGCTAAAGAGATTCACCCTAAGGTTCAGCGAAGTACAAGTAGAAAGGATGGAGAGAGACGGTGGTGAAAGAACAGCTATTTTTTTTAAAGAAGAAGAAAGAAGACCGTTCATGCATTAGAAGGACTGGGTCAAGTGCTCACGGAAAGATGTGTCTTTAGGTGTTTGGGAGCGGGGTATGCACTGAGAAGACCTGGAATATGACACACGAGTCACATGAACTACTTTTATGACACTTTCAGGTCCATTTTATAGTTTTGGGTGAACTATTTATATAGAAAAATGTCATAAAGTGCATTTTATTTTGTATTACAGCTGAACATCCAAGTTGATCCAATCAGATCCTGACTGATAAAACGAAGCCTCGCCAAACATTATTCCCCACAGAAAATTCAGTTGTTCTTGAAAATGACACAGTACGCATGTTAAAATGTGTCACAAATGCCGTTTCATGTTGTTTTTAAGAACTTCACTATACAATATTTTCCAAGTTTTCACAGTTCATTGTCAGGAGGAAATGGAGAGCATGTAGCTAAACATGTCGTGAAAACAAAGCAAAGTTTTCAGATGATTAGCGTTTTGTCAAGTTTTATTTGCCAAAACTCGCGTGTCAGCAGGGGTTGTGTTGTCTGCATGGAGCAGTGTGAAAGAAGCTATTTTAGGTATGTGTTCGGCTGCTATTTTTGAAGAGATTCTGGAAGACGAATCAAGAGTGCCAAATAAAGAGCTTCATTTAGAGAGCTGCCACGGAACGGAGGAACATACTTGTGAAATTCACGCCAAATAAAAGGTGTAAATTGCAACACAGAGTTTCATTTTCAGCTCAGCTCTGATGTTGGTGGTGTTAATATAGTTTTATTTAGAAGTTAGTAGCACATTTTGTGAATGGATATGTCCAAACCACCTGATGAGACTTTACCTGCGGGAAACTCTGTGGATTTGGATTCTATAGAGACACTATTAAAGGGATAGTTCACCCAAAAATTAAACTCACACTCATGCCATCCCAGATGTGTATGAATTTCTTCTGCTGAACACAAAGATTTTTAGAAAAATATTTCAGCTCTGTAGGTCCATGCAATGCAAGTGAATGTTGGCCAGAACTTTGAAGGTCTAAAGGCTGCATAAAAGCAATCCATACAACTCCAGTGGTTAAATCAATGTCTTCAGAAGTGATATGATTAGTGTGGGCGAGAAACCGATACAAATTTAAGTCCTTTTTTTTACTATAAATCTCCACTTTCACTTTTACATTCTTCTTTTGTTTTTGGCGATTCACATTCTTTGTGCATATTGCCAACTACTGGGCAGGGAGGCGTATTTACAGTTGAAGTCAGCATTTTTTACCCGCTCCACAGATTTCATATTAGCAAACTATAGTTTTGGCAAGTCGTTTAGGACATCTACTTTGTGCAAGACAAAGTCATTTTTCCAACAATTGTTTACAGACAGATTGTGTCACTTTTAATTGACTATATCACAATTCCAGTGGGTCAGAAGTTTACATACACTAAGTTAACTGTGCCTTTAAGCTGCTTGGACAATTCCAGAAGATGATGTCAAGCCTTTAGACAATTAGTTTCTGATAGGAGGTGTACTGAATTAGAGGTGTACCTGTGGATGTATTTTAAGGCCTATCTTCAAACTCAGTGCCTCTTTGCTTGACATCATGGTGGAATCAAAAGAAATCAGCCAAGACCTCAGAAATAAAATTGTGGACCTCCACAAGTCTGGTTCATCTTTGGGAGCAATTTCCAAACACCTGAAGGTACCACGTTCATCTGAACAAACAGTAGTACGCAAGTATAAACACCATGGGACCATCACACCACTCAGGGAGAAGACGCATTCTGTCTCCTAGAGATAAACGTAGTTTGGTGTGAAAAGTGCAAATCAATCCCAGAACAACAGCAAAGGACCTTGTGAAGATGCTGGAGGAAACGGGTAGACAAGAATCTATATCCACAGTAAAACGAGTCCTATATATCGATATAACCTGAAAGGCTGCTCAGCAAGGAAGAAGCCACTGCTCCAAAACTACCATTAAAAAATGCCAGACTACAGTTTGCAAGTGCACATGGGGACAAAGATCTTACTTTTTGGAGAAATGTCCTCTGGTCTAATGAAACAAACGTTGAACTGTTTGGCCATAATGACCATCATTATGTTTGGAGGAAAAAGGTTGAGGATTGCAAGCCAAAGAACACCATCCCAACTGTGAAGCATGGGGGCAGCAGCATAATGTTGTTGTGGTGATTTGCTGCAGGAGGGACACTAGTGCACTTCACAGAATAGGTGGCATCATGAGGAAGGAAAATTATGTGGATATATTGAAGCAACATCTCAAAACATCAGCCAGGAAGTTAAAGCTCGGTCGCAAATGGGTCTTCCAAATGGACAATGACCCCAAGCATACCTCCAAAGTTGTGGCAAAATGGCTTAAGATCAAGAAAATCAAGGTATTGGAGTGGCCAACACAAAGCCCTGACTTCAGTCTGATAGACAATATGTGGGCAGAACTGAAAAAGCGTGTGCAAGTAAGGAGGCCTACAACCTGACACAGTTACACCAGTTTTGTCTGGAGGAATGGGCCAAAATTCCAGCAACTTATTGTGAGAAACTTGTGGAAGGCAACCCAAAACGTTTGAACCAAGTTAAACAATTTAAAGGCAATGCTACCAAATACTAACAAAGTGTATGCAAACTTCTTACCACTGGGAATGTGATGAAAGAAATAAAACTGAAATAAATCATTCCTTCTACTATTATTGTGACATTTCACATTCTTAAAATAATGTAGTGATCCTAACTGACCTAAGACAGGGAATGTTTTCTATGATTAAATGTCAGGAATTGTGAAAAACTGAGTTTAAATGTGGCGGAGGACGAATCTCAGTTGCATCCTCGTCTGAGACTGTCAATTCGCACATCTTATCATGTGGCTTGTTGAGCACGTTACCGCGGAGATGTAGCGTGTGTGGAGGCTCATGCTATTCTCCGCAGCATCCACGCAAAACTCACCACGCGCCTCACCGAGAGCGAGAACCACATTTATAGCGACCACGAGGAGGTTAACCCAACGTGACTCTACCCACCCTAGCAACCGGGCCAATTGGTTTGTTAGGAAGCCTGACTGGAGTCACTCAGCAAGCCCTGGATTCGAACTTGTGACTCCAGGTGTGTTAGTCAGCGTCTTTACTTGCTGAGCTACCCAGGCCCCCCATTGGCTGTACTTTTAAAACCATGTGTATTTTAATGTTTAGAAACTGGCCCCATTCACTTCCATTGCAAGTGCCTTACTGTATCTGCGATTTTTGATTTGTTTTTAAACTTAAAAGGTATCTGTGGTAAACAGCATTATTCCACAAATGCTTTCGATTGAGCTTAACTTGTATTGAACCCAGACCATGAAAATGTCACATTGTGAAAAATCATAAAGGGTGGTGAAAATTGGCTTTTTTTTTTTTTTTTTTTTTTTTTTTTTTTTTTTTTTTACAAAACATAATTTCTTATTTCTTTCTTTTGATATTGGGGTGAAAAATGACCTGGACATTTTCTTGACAGGTTTTGTAAGATTCACCGATATGCTCTCAGATACACAGTCTATGAGAATGTTTGTATGTGTGAAAGGATTAGAGTGTAGTCCCATCTATGTATTGAATAAAACACTTAGCCTGGTTGGTCTCTGTGGCACTGCGCTAATTTCACTCTTATACAGCTTTAAATAAACACTTTCTCAACCTTTACAGCACTGTTAACACACACACACACGCATACAAGCAACACACTCTCCAAATCACTCTCATGGCAAAAATATGAACACACTCACATATGCACCTCTCTAAACAACCTTTCTCTCGCTTTTGAGCTCTTGCTAAAAGCACTCTTGTTCCTGAAATATTAAGAGCAGCTCTTGGGAGAAGGACAGAGAGATAGATGGAGAGAGAGAACTTTGTGACAAAAACAGGGACAGGTAATTTTAAACGGTTTTCAGGAATGATGTAACTGGTTAAAATATTGTGAATTTTTTGTAGCGTTTGTTAAGGCAAGCATGACTGTTACGATTGCTCATTACTATTGTTCACATCCCTATCCCTTCATATTGAATTTTGAAGCAATGCCCTTGCAACCACTCAGAACACCCTATAGCAGGGGTTCTCGAACTTAAGTCAGTCCCCCATTAAAATGGATAACTTTGAAGCCCGTCTCTCGAGACAGCTTACCTGATGTGTTGTTCGCCAGAGACGTCACCCTCAACTAACTAATTTTCAAATGACGCCGCACTTTAAGCCTGATTTATATTTTGGAAGAAGCCAAACTTTTTTTCTCTTGGGCGAACAAATGCACCCTCGGCGAATGAAGCTGCTGTTTATCCTTACACATCAGGTAAGCTGTCTCAAGAGACGGGCTTCAGAGTTATCCATTCTAATGACAGTAACCTACCTGTAGGTAACAACTCCTCAGCTGGCATGCCCAATTGTAAATAAAAAGTGTCATGTCCAACCCACACCCACAAATAATTTTAACCAATCATCAGCGCTCTTTGACCAGCCGAGTTCTCTTGGGTCAAGAATTTCAAAGATGTACGCGAACAGGAGAAATCTTACCCAACGAACACCTTGGCGTTACTAAAAAAAAAAAACGTCACTGCACTTCGGCATCATTTTTTGTGAACCAAGTGAAGCCTGTTCGCCCAGTAAGTATAAAATAGCCTTAAGTATAAACGCCAACTTCGTTCGCCAAGGGTGCATTTGTTCGCCCAAGAGAAAAAAGTTCGGCTTCTTCCAGAATATAAACCAGGCTTAAAGGGGACCTATTATGCAAAATTCACTTTTACATGGTGTTTGAACATAAATGTGAGTCGGCAGTGTGTGTACACAACCACCCTACAATGTTAAAAGTCCACCCACTCCTCTTTCTTATATTTCTATTAATCAAAAACAGTGTCTCAAAATGACTGGTTTTCGTATCCGCTCTAAAGTGACGTCACTTTAGAGCAGACCACTGGTGACGGACTCCACCCTATTATCATAGATCCTCCCCTGAGTGATCGACACACATTCCGCCATTTTTTTCCGTGCTGGAGCAGCTACAGTGAGAAGAATAATGTCTCAACTTTGTAAGCGTCATAAGTGTTCTGTTGTTGGCTATAAAAGTGAACATAAGAGTCTTCATGTACTCCGGCATCAGAGCCACCGAAGAAGCAATGGACAAGTTTTGTTTTTGAAGAAAATGTGCCTCAAAACATACCAGAATTCGTGTATGTTTGTGCACATCATTTTACACCGGACTGCTTTGTGAATGAGGGTCAATATAAAGCAGGATTTTCCAAAAAATTGACTCTCAAGCATGGATCAGTACCAACTGTTCGTGGTCCAGCTTTATATCCTGAAGATGTAAGTATCGCACTTTATATTTTGTGAATGTTTGCAAATCGCCTTTCCGAATGTGCTTGTTAGCTGATTCCATGGCTAATGCAGCTAAAGTTACCATTGTCTCTGATTGTATTCACGGAGACCAGAGCTATGTCGTTATAGCTTGTTTGCACATGACGTCACGTCACTGCGTTGCTGTGGCGTGAAATGCAGATGGAGGGCAGGAAGTGATTTTCTACATAAGAAGCACTATCACAAACTCAAAATGCCTATGTTTTGCGTCGTTTACGGTTGCTCATACGTACAGTATATGGCTGAACTCCGGTATTTATGGTGTCAGTCATATTGGTTCTGATTTGTTGTTGCTATAGTATCCGAAGCACTAGCTGTAAAGGCACAGCCCTCTTCCGGAAAGGAATCTAAAACAGTGTGTTTTTGATTCCACCCAAAAAGAGGTATTTACAACATGGTATAATAAATGATCTGTGAGCTGAAACTTCAGAGACACATTCTGGAGACACCTGAGACTTATATTACATCTTGTAAAAAGGGGCATAATAGGTCTCCTTTAAGGCAACGCTCTTGCAACCACCCAGAACACCCGAGAAATCACAGAGAAACGCCCTTGTAACCACCCTAGGAACCACATAATCGCACTCTTGCAACCACCCAAATGTTGTTTTGGGAGCTTTTATTTTTATACCAATTACAGTTTTTTCTTCCTCATATATTCGTAATTTTTTTTCTACAGCATTCTGTCTTCTAAAATCTTTCCCTTGAAAGAAGGGTCGAAACCTTTCATTTGACACTAAATTAACCAGTGTATCAAGTTAGTGACCCTCATGTCGTTGCTTTTAAGTGTGCAAATATGTGCAAAGTCGGTATTTATACCTTGATCAGAAGGCGTGCAATTACGTTGAGCAGTCATTTTGAACATTTTCCTTCACTGGCTTTTTCCTTTGCTTTCCAAAATGTTGAGATTATCCGTAGAAACAACCCCTCCCTACCGCATCAAAAAAAGGTGGATGGCATTATGTGGACCTTAGCGATGGACCGTAGTGACGCCCAATCTATTCTTCCTCACTGCACTGCAGTAAACAGCAATTTTCTGAGTCACTTGTCAGTTTACCGCATCTCTCCAGCTCTGGTGGCTCTCAATTTAGGGGACACTTTTTTTTTATCCTCACATTCTAGCTCTCCGATTAAGAACTGTGCAGATGTTTTTGCAATTTTAGTTCCTTGCCTGCAATCGGTAATTTCATTGCAGTTGACTTCAGCATCCCTCCCCGCCTCGCTGATAAATTATTCATCATTTATATGACAGTCATCTGTGCTTATATGCCGTCAGCAGCCCTCGAATCAACCTGAACGGAGAAGTTAATCTCTTCTGACAGCTCCAGGCTTTTTCCTCGCTCAGTCATGTTTTTAGATTTTTTTTTTTTTTTTTGTCGAATCGATGACATTTTCGCATTATGCAACACATTCACTCACTCTCTTTACTCACAATAGTCTTTCTCTCTCTATCGTGTCCCATCAAAAAACCTCTAGCAAAATGTTCTGGGAGGAAGAAAATGGTTGATTCTTTAGAAAGTGAAATCAGAGAACTATCTTCAGTCTGAAGATATGTTTTTTCTGCAGTTTGCTTTGATCACTGAAATGTAGTGTTGTGTGTTTGTTTATTCAGTAACAGTCAGGGGCGAATTCACTAAACAGCTGCACCACTTTTATGCACGCAATAACCTGCGTCTTATTCACTAACCAACTGCAATGTAATTTATGCCGGCTCAGTTAGCACTGAAATATCGTCGTGTCTTGTGTATTTAAATTAAGTCGTTGTCTTTCCATTCCAACACGCCTCCTTTCTACGTAAATTAGGCTCATTATAGATTGTGATTTATTCACAAAACTCTGTGCTATTTGCTCTGCGCAGTAAACATTGCCCTAATATAGTCTGAGGAAAGCAGGTGGTAAAATATATATTTTTTTTTTTCAAAATAAATGTATTTGAATGATTATGGCAGCAGTAATTAACCCTACTATGGTATTGGAAAATGACACCTCCCTTTGGTATTCACAGTCATTTTTGAGCAGAAGGGTCAGATGTGTAACCCTTTTTTTTATGATGATCAATACAATTACGCATTTCTTTTGGGATTTTATGCTGTATGATTTTATTTACATGTACATTTCTAAGTTTTACCATTAACTTACCATTAAACCTACACTTTAAGATGAAACATGAAGAAAATATGAGAATGTGACATAAATTGGAGGCAGATTGCTGCCGTCTGGTGAACAGAATATAAATAATATGACTTGAAAACCATGTCATGCCAGTAACAGCCAGTAGATCTACTGTGTAGTCTGATGGCTTGTTGTAACCTAATTTAATATTTTATCACAAGATATGCATTTACATATCTTAACAGTACTGTCCAAAAGTCTTAGGCATATAAGATGTTTCACAAAAACATTTGTCTTAAGATGGTTATTTATATTTTCAGCTTTAGTGTGTCAATAGGAAATATAAATGTTAGACTCCCAAACATTACTTTTGTAAATAGAAATGAATAGAATAGAAGAACAGGGAGCCCTACAACAGATGTCATGGCCACCACAAAGCCCCCCACTGAACATTGAGTCAGTCTGAGATTACATAAAGACACAGAAGCAATTGAGACAGCCTAAATAGACAGAAGAACTGTGGCGAATTCTCCAAGAAGCTTGGAACATCCTATCTGCCAACAACCAAGAAAGACTGTGTCCAGGTGTACCTAGGAGAATTGGTGCTGTTTTAAAGGCAAAGGTGGTCACAACAAATATTGATTTAGCTTTTTATGTAAACTGGACTTTGTATGACATTAATTGATAAATGAAAACTATTTATGGCATTATTTTTGAAGACATCCTCCCTATGCAACATTTTTCACAAGTGCCTAAAACTTTTGCACAGTACTTAGACATTATATTTAGACATTATCAAACTATAATTTGTCAAAGTTTGGCATTTTAAAATGGTTTTGAAGTGATAGTTTTTGCAGTTAATGTCATTATGCTTGTCATCAAACATGACCATGGTGTTACAAAAAGACGACACAGAATAAGCATTTTTCTACCAATAATTTATTTTAAATAGAAAAATGTAATAACTCAAACTAAATGCATAATAATGTCAAGAAAATGAACATCAAGAAACAAATGAACTGCAAAATTCTGAAAATTCAATTATAGTATTAAACAAGAATCAGAGTAAACATTTTGCAATTTTAAACTTTTATAGTAAAAATTTAATTTGCAGACGTGTGTGTGTGTGTGTGTGTTTGTGTATGTCAGATTTCTGTCATCAGCTGGTTAACAACATATGACTTGTAATGCCAACAGTGACCAAAAGATGGCTGTAGAGCTTCACTTATTAATGCCCTGTATATGTGTGTTCTACATTGCGACTGAAAGCTCTGTGTTATAGTCTCACCAGTTCATTTTTGTGTGTGTGTAAGTATGTTTTTGTGTGGGTGTGTATGTTTTGCACTGAGGACGTTTTAGAGTCTCACCCTGTAATTTCTGTCTCTTTTTTTTTTTTTCTGCATTGTGGCTGATTTTTTTATTGTATTTGACAGATAAAAAAAAAATTGCTTTTTTTGGAAATGCGTCGCATTATTGAAGTGAAATGGGTCGTGAATGCTGTTTCATTTAAAAAGTTTAAAGGTGCACTCAGACAAATGTTTTTGTTGCGCAAACACCTAGTGGCATAGATGCAGACTTCAAACTTCAAAACCAAAGTTTTCAGTTAATGATACCATTGTAAAAAAATGTGCTATTCATTGTTAGCCATGAATAGTTAAATGCGCAATTAAAGTGTTCAGTTACAGTGGATTATTGAGATAAAGCAAGTAATATTTGGCTGGTCACATGATCTCAATATGGCGACGCTCATGAATGTGCACCCAGCACCATGTGTAGAATAAAGTAGCTTTTTATCCAAGACTGACTAGTGAGTCTTCATCTCATGTAAGTGTACATCATTTTAAACACTTTTCCAAAAATACTATTCTACTAATACTTTTTTGTTTCTGCATAAACGTTTAGCAATTAGCAAAAAAAATTACTGAGTGCACTTTTAAAGGTTACTTATAGTAAGTGTATTGAACAGGCCTTCACATAACATTGATAAGCAATGAAGTATTTGGCATGCAAGGAAGTCTTGGTAAACAATTAACAGTTCTTTCACCCAATTAATTTATTTCAAATACAGGCCAAAATAAAAACCTTGAATAAATAACATGTCAGTTCCTTTTGTTGAAGTTTTGGATTTATGCAAAGAACTAAGAAATGAAGTATTATGAAACGTTGGAGGAGAGCACATTTTAATACCATTTTAAAAACTCTGCTGAACTCTGCATTAGTTTTATAGACATGATTAATATGTACTCCGCTGTATCATTTGATTTTTCATTTCACAGACAATGAGGCAAAATAAAGCCTGAGCCAAACAGTCCATTAACAAATATATCTCTCCTGTTGACTAGTTACAAGATGAAGAGACACATTAATGCAACAGCAGAGTTCACCCTAAAATGAAAATTCATGTTGTTTCAAACCCATATGACTATCTTTCTTTTGTGGAAACATAATAGGAAGATTTAGGCAGAATGTTAGACTCCATCACGTCACTTTCAATGTATGGTAAAAAGATGCTATGAAAGTGAATGGTGACTGAGGCTAACATTCTGCCTAACATCTCCTTTTGTGTTCCACGGAATTAAGGAAGTCATACAGGTTTGGAACAACATGAGGGTGAATAAATGATGACAGAAATGTAATTTGATTGAGTTATCCAACACATCAAGTGCTGTGGTTTGAGATTATCTGTAGACAGATCACCCCTCATGAGCATCATTTATAAAGAGACATATTCACACAGAGACTTTCTCTCAATCATGTTTACACTATAGAGTCCATTAGTAAGAATATGAATGGCTACGATGGCGACTGGCCTGGTGTTTTTAATCTAATGGGCTTTCATGTTTTCATTCCTCTTATCAATATCATCTCTTCAAACGAGAGAAAGACGGAAAGAAATCTTTGCTTTCTGTGTTGTGGTGTTTTGATAAAGGAAAAACGTTTGCAGAGTAGACTGGCTTAAACAGCAATGCATTTAACTGTAATGCATAAATGTGAAATATTACCAAGTACATTTTTCGGTGGGAAATAAAATAGGGAGGGATTATATCCATTCTGATTTGATTTGATTGTGAAAAGTGGTCTATTTCAGTTTCGTCAATGTTGAGCTATGATGTCATTGATTAATATTATTTTTCCCGCCTGCATGGCCTTAGTTACATAGTTATTTTGAAGGCAGAAAATATTGAAGATGGATGACAGTTTAGTAATTTTGACACATGACAAAAAATAGGCTACACTGAAAGAAATGATGATATGGTGAAATAAATATCGCAGAAAATATTAAGTACTTTCTACATTGAATAAGGTAGTTTATGCGTGAACTTGAAATTATGAAGTATTCTACATTTGGACTCAATTCGAGCCTGTAAAAATGAATGCTCTAACTAATAAGTAGATATTATTGATGATTGTTTGTTATCTTTACAATGCGTCATCACATCATATATTCGCTAACTTGAGTAAATTTCATGGGTAAATAAAATGAAATTTTACGTAACTTTCTGAAGCTGGTGTTTGCAGCATGCACCGGGCTTGAATAATTAATGGCTAAAGTTTATTTAAACCGTTTTTATTGTTGAAAATGTGAAATGCATGTACATCAGATTTGTGAGTAAAAGTCATTGCATTAACTGAAATGTTTAAGTTAAATTTACTTGGTCACTTAAACCAATATTATGTCATGAAGCTAAGTACATTTTACTTAATTTTATACAATTAAAATTTACTCAGAAAACTGTGCAAAAACGTGCAAAATAAAAATTAAGTCAATTTTACTATTCCTTTTTTATTCAGTGCATACGTAGTTTGAATTGGGAAAAAATAAGTCTAATACTTTTTGCTTCCAGTATCCACCTAACCAGACAAATATCGAAAAAGCATTAATTTTGGCCAGTATTTTGGGGGGGGGGGGGATTTTCTCCCCAGTTTGGAATGCCCAATTCCCAATGCGCTCTAAGTCCTCGTGGTGGCGTAGTGACTCGCCTCAATCCGGGTGGCGGAGGACGAATCTCAGTTGCCTCCGCATCTGAGACCGTCAATCCGTGCATCTTATCACGTGGCTTGTTGAGCGCGTTACCGTGGATACCTAGCACGTGCGGAGGCTCACGCACAACTCACCATGCACCCCACCGAGAGCGAGAACCACATTATAGTGACCACGAGGAGGTTAACCCAACGTGACTCTACCCAGCCTAGCAACTGGGCCAATCGTTTGCTTAGGAAGCCTGACTGGATTCAATCAGCACACCCTGGATTCGAACTTGTGACTCCAGGTGTGTTAGTCAGCGTCTTTACTTGCTGAGCTACCCAGGCCCCCCCAATTTTGGACAGTACTGATAAATTGTGCATCTGTATTCGTGTAGTGTACCACGGATCCTTTCCGAGCATTTGGATCCAAATCTAACTGCACCAGGATCATTGGTTTTATCGGAAAGGCTGTGGGGTGTAAATTGATGGCCGAGTGATGCCGTAAACATTTTTATAGACAGCGCAGTAAGTCAGTACGATGCTCACCTGTGGAAACAAAGCTTAAAATAGACCCGATCGTTAGCCATGCACGTCTCCCCACATGATGTACTGATGCTGACATTATTTGCCTTGTTAAATTTATATCTCACCGTGGGCTAGAGGCCTATGAGAGAGGATTATGGGTAATTTCTCCCTCGAGGCTCTTGGCTCAATTTAGGTACATTGATCTAATGATTTATGTGCTGTGGGGTTGGGGTGTGGGGTGGAGGAACGCTTGGTAACACATTTTTTTTGACTGCTGTATGTTTTACCCCTCCCGTCATGTTCTTAATCTTAATCTTGAATTTGGTAAAATGCATTAGGATTCTTCTCAACATTAAATAACGAATACATTTTTATGACACTTGTTTATATTTATGCAATGTCAGAGTGTTTTGGGTTATTAATAGGGCATTTCTAGGGTGTTGCTATGTGGTTGCTAAGGCAATACTAAATGGTCGCCTACTGGGCCAAGTCAAAAGAGACCATCCCCATCCACCTTTTCAATGATATCTTTGGGAATTTTTGCAAGTATTCTAAACTAATTACTCTAAATGAAGGGTTTACTCTATATCTTCTGTAGAAAGAATCTTTCCACCATTGATATATAGGTGGTGCTCTTTCCAGATGAAATGTTATTTTAAAAAGCTTGTATTGAGTGTGAAAAAATTAGCCTCTGGCAATGTTCATGATTATAATTAAAAGGAAGTTGTTTGGAATTTTCTCCAAAACAGAAGGTTTAAAGGGATAGTTCACCCAAAAATTAAAATTCTGTTGTGAAATTTAAAATTGTAAAATTATGTTTCTGACACTGTTTTTTTTTTTTGTGACCAACAGGGGTGGACTGGGAAGAGAAATCGGCCAGGGATTTTACATAGAAACTGGCCCAAAAGTTTTTTTTGGTGGGGGGTGGTGTCGCTGTCCTTTTTTCTGCATATCTCTGCCCCCTTGTGGCCCGTTCTGCATAACGCGGCGGCTCATTTCAGCTTATCGCGGCCCATTCGGCCCGTTTCGCGGCCGGCCCGGTTCTCCCAATGGCCAGTCGGCCCCAAAGTGTGTCGGCCCACCGGGAAAATGCCCGGTATGCCAGATTACCAATCCAGCCCTGGTGACCAAGCACAAAACTACATGACCTAAAGATTCTGCTCTCACTCCAATACACATTTTCTCCTTTCCCTCTTCACACAGAGAAAAAAGAAGTGACCCAGAGTTTAGAGAACTACACGTCAAAGTGTCCGGGTGGAATGGAGGTGATTAACCTTCCTGATGGACTCGCACTTCCTCCTGTTCCATTCACCAAGCTGCCTATCGTCAGGTGAGAGATCTCACGACCCACATTGTTTTAATGAGGCAACATAATATCCTTCTGTAGCCTTTTATTTTTCCGCAAAAGTCCACTTATAATGTAATGACAAGGTTGATTGTGCCAAAACCAGTCCGAAATTGTTTTTACCACCATTCTTTAAAGCTTTTTAGCCAATAAACTGTTAGAAAACTGTTAAAAATGAATAAATAAAAAAAAAATGTAAAATCATTTGCAGATTTTATTTCATTTATACCTCCCATATTAAACATTTTAATGGGAAGCCAAAAAACTTCTTTTATCCTTTCATCTGCCCCATGGAAGTTACTGGTCTTCATTGTGCATCGAGCAGGAAGGCCTATAAACATGTTTAACAGATACATTTCATAATCCCACCATTGAGTAAAGCTTAATATATTCACTTGATTAAAGTCTCACTCCCAGTGCTTTTCTCTGAAGGGTTTGCATTTTTATTTTTATTGTTGAAGAATTTTAAACTTTTGCTTCATTTATTCTTAAAGGGATATTTAATTGTAGAAGTTTAGACGAGTTGTGTTTCTCCTGACATCTATCTCCCTGTCCGCATGTCGTTAACATGCAATATCTCACTCGCTCACGCGCTGTCTTCTGCCAGATTTTAAACAGAGGCGTAATTTAGGCATTTTTTTTTAAGTTCCATGGAGAAATAATAACATTGTCTCACAAGAGAGATAGCTGTCTTATAAGAAAGAGTAAATGTCAGTGCTGAACCCAGAGATTTTGTTGCTTTGGCAACAGTTTAAGCTCTAAAGGCGAATTGTTTCTAAATGCAGTTCTGAGAGTTCTCTTATTCTGGTTTAGCTGGAGTTTTTTTTTAACCCATTGGCAAATAGTTTTCTCTTGTTTTAAGCATAAACCCAACCACATTTTTTTTTTTTTTTAAAACAAGATTTTAATAAAAATAAATTACGGATGTTTAGATATTTTTACCAGAAAATAATACACAAAATATTGTTGGCACAGTATTGTTGTATTGAGACATAATATCTGAATCTAGATACAGAAAGGATATAAACAGAACTGAAGAGTGTCAAAAGCTGGTCAAATGTTAAATGCAGCTAAGGCTGTCATGATAATGAAATTTAGCTGACGATTAATTTTCAGAAAGGGTATATCATTTCCTTTAAGGCTTTAAAAACTTGAATGAATGACATGAAGAATAATATAAATATTACAATATTTAATTACATTTAAACTATTGTTTTTGGAACCTAGCCAACATATTATATTATATTATATTATATTATATTATATTTAGTGCTGTCAGTCAATGAAATGTTTTAATCACGATTAATTGCATAATTTTTTGTAGTTAATCGCAATTAATCGCATATTTTGAAAGTGCTGAAATTTGACACTATATATACAGATTTTCTTGTCAGAATACATTTATTTTCATCTTAAGAAAGAAAAGAAACAATATTTAACAAAATAAATTTGTTTGTTTTTCTTTTTTTTTCTTTTTTTTTTTTTTTATCCCCTTTTTCTCCCAATTTGGAATGCCCAATTCCCACTACTTAGTAGGTCCTCGTGGTGGCGCGGTTACTCACCTCAATCCGGGTGGCGGACGACAAGTCTCAGTTTCCTCCGCTTCTGAGACCGTCAATCCGCGCATCTTATCACGTGGCTCGCTGTGCATGACACCGTGGAGACTCACATCATGTGGAGGCTCATGCTACTCTCTGCGATCCACGCACAACTTACCACGCACTCCATTGAGAATGAGAACCACTAATCGCAACCACGAGGAGGTTACCCCATGTGACTCTACCCTCCCTAGCAACCGGGACAATTTGGTTGCTTAAGAGACCTGGCTGGAGCCACTCAGCACACCCTGGATTCAAAGTCACGACTCCAGGGGTGGTAGTCAGCGTTAATACTCGCTGAGCTACCCAGGCCCAATATAATTATTTTAACATTTTCCAAACAAAGCCTTCCATAGTCTAAAGAAAGAAATGCCCAAATATATCACCAATTCAAGTAACATTAAACATTTCCCAAAATCTAAGTGCGAGTTTGACTAATTGAAAGAACTAGTTTCCTCATCGGTTGCATATTCATTGAAATGTGCATTAAATCTCTTAAACTCTCATCCTCTGCAATATTAATCTACGGGTAGACTGTAGCTATCCATTTCCTACAGCAATCGTGAAGCTGCGTTCATGATTCACGTCAGAGTGCAGCTTTAAACTTGAAAAAACATGAAAAGTACTTGCAGATAAAAAGTCTCATTCAGCATTTTGGTGATAGTTAAGATTTGGTAATTAAAATGTGCCATATATCTGGGCTTGTTTTGTACATCAAATAGCGATGAGAGCTTCTTTCTCCATCATTTTATCACTGGGAAGCACTGTCAGAGATTCTTTTATTTTTTGAGATTACAACCTGCGTGGCTCTATCACAGGAGTGTGTTACGACAGTACCGCCCATAGAATGTCTATGGGACCGCCGCGTTATGCCATATAATGCTTAAATTGTAGGCTGGTAGAAGGGCTCTGCCGCTGTCTGTTTGTGGTGTGTGCATCAGTGTAATGACTCCGGGCGGAGACATTACAAAGGTTCCGCCCTTCACACCAGTGCTGATTCTGTATTAACGGTGTAAGATTGTCACAAAAATTATCTGCATCACTTCCGGGAAAGTCAAAGAACTCTGCGAGAACCAATGTCATAAAACTCTCACACAGAGGAGCATCTCCACCTGAGAAAACACACCCCACTGATTGGGGACCATAAAACGCAAATCACACTCACATCTGCTCTCTCTCTCTCACCTTAGGTCACTTTAAGGACACTAAAAACTAAGTTATGACTTATCCTGTTCTGTAATGTAAAAGGTTTTCTGATCATACATGTTTGGTATCATTCAAGAGGTCTCAGTGCAACTGGTAAAACGGTCTCATTCCCTTTCAGCAAAGTCAAATCACAAGTAAGATTTAAGAACTTAATAAAATACAGTATTCTATCCGGGGCATGCCCCTCTCAAGTCTCACACAGAGACCAGATGCTGTATGCAGATTAGGTGTATTCTTTGTAAACATCAAACAACCTACTCAATCAAAGGTTGACTACATCTCCCTAAATTGTTAACCAAATCCTAAATAACATCAAACACACACATCTGAAATAACAATGGAATCGTTTGGTACTTAAGGAAGGATGGCAGAGAAGCTCGGGGAATCTGTAAATCAGATCTCCCACGCTTCGTCGTTTGCATGTAGTTTTTTCTCTATCAGGTATTTCTTATTATTGATAAATGTTTGAAGGAATCTGTAAATCAGATCTCCCATGCTTCGTCGTTTGCATGTAGTTTTTTCACTACCAGGTAATTGCAATTTGTATTTCTTATGTTTGGTAAATGTTTGAATGGAATACAACTTTAATTATATTATTATGCTTGGTTCACTGATAGCTTTGAGTTTGATTTATTATTTTAATTGGATTGTTTGAATGTATTACTATTACCTGGTAAATAAATTGTTATTATGATTCATTCTGAAGGACCGTTTTCTAGTATATTTCTTGTTAACTACAAATCTATGGTCAGAGTTGGCTTAATTAAGCTACTTCAGAAGTAACCCATTAGTTAAGTATGTAAGAGGCTAAATGGTAAACCGAGAATCTATAATAGACCTTAGCCAAGTAGAATTAAATGGGAATACTCAATGTAGGACCGAGAACCTGTAAAACAGGACTTAATTGACTGGGGCTAAACGGTAAACCGAGAATCTATAATAGAACTTAGCCAAATAAGACTAAACGGATAAAGCCGAGAACCTATAAGGACTTAGTCTAAAACGTACTAATATCTGAAACTGATGAATTTGTAGTTAAAGGACCTGTGTCTGACCAGCACAGGACCCAAATAACATTGAAATAACAAATGCAGTCTAGAAGAGAGAATTACTAAAATTCAGAGCATAGATACATCAACGAGGTTTTTCATAACTGGAGTCAGATGAAATAAAGAAAAGAATTAATGATAAGATTAATAAAAAATATGGAACTCAAATCAAATAATCAAAGTATTATTTAATGTCGCGCACGATAAGACAGAACACGCAGGAGACCTTCAACCACGCCATTGGATACCGTCCTTGGGCCAGTGGGTGACTTCCCCCTTACAATGGTAAATGCGTTAATCGCGATTAAGAAAAATGAACAAGTTAAACTTTTTTAATTAATCAGATGAACGGACTCAAGATGGCTCCGCTTGCGTTGCGTTGCGAGCTCCGACACAACATAGCAATGTTTTGTTTGTTTTGTTCACAGTTCTTATGTTTTTTGCCTTGGATGTTGTCTGCCTTATTGTCTACGACAGACAAACACTTTTGGACATTGGTTCAGCGATCTCACACCGAAAACCGGACTTCAATTTCCTCAATGCCGACCCGCTGTTTACAAACACGCAAGCGGAGCCCTTTGTCTGGGCAGCACGGCAGCAGAAACGCAGGAGATAAAGGGGAAACAGAGCCGGCGTTCTCATCAGAGTAAGACGCCGCGCAAATCGACCCCCGCTACCCACTATTCTACTGGCAAATGTTCAGTCTCTGGATAACAAGCTCTGAGAGCTGAAAGCGCAGATCTCTTTCCAACGAGAGACGAGGGATTACTGCTGCATTATCTGCCTAACAGAAACTTGGATGTCTGCGGAGATTCCAGACTCAGCCATTGAACCCGTGGGGTTCTCCGTGCACCGAGCGGACAGAGCGAAAGACCTCTCCTGGTGTGATCAGAGGAACGTACATTCTATCAAGTCTTTCTGTTCTCCTGATCTGGAATTTCTTATGCTTCTGTGTCGACCATTCTGGCTACCGAGGGAATTCACAGCGGTCATTATCACTGCTGTGTACATCCCCCCACAAGCCGACACAGACCGGGCACTCGAGGAACTGTATGGGAGTATAAGTGAGCAGGAAACCGCGCACCCTGAGGCCGCGTTCATTGTGACCGGGGACTTTAATAAAGCCAGTTTAAAAACAGTCGCACCAAAATATCACCAGCACATTAGTTTCAACACACGAGGGGACCGGGTTTTGGACCATTGCTACTCTCCGTTCCAGGATAGCTACAAATCCCTCCCCCACCCACCATTTGGCAAATTGGACCACTCTTCCATTCTGCTTCTGCCTGCTTACAGGCAGAAATTGAAACAGGAAGCACCCACCCTCAGAACGATCCAGTGCTGGTCGGACCAATCAGATTCTACGCTACAGGACTGTTTTGATCACACGGACTGGGAGATGTTCCGGTCCGCCTCTGATGACGACATCGAGCTTTACGCTGATAGCGTAATGTGTTTCATCAGAACGTGCGTAGAGGAAGTGATTCCGACCAGGACAATACGGATCTATCCGAATCAGAAGCCATGGATTACTAGCGATGTTCGTGCGGCACTTAATGTGCGGACCTCCGCTTTTAATTCCGGGAACACGGAGGAGCATAAACAAGCCAGTTATGCCCTCCGAATCAGAACTGCAAAACGCCAGTACAGGAGCAAGATTGAAGGACAGTTTAACACCACCAACTCTAGAAGCATGTGGCAGGGAATTAACATCATCACGGACTTTAAAGGGAATAAAAACTCCGCCATGAACACCGCTGCCTCTCTACCGGATGAGCTAAATACTTTTTATGCTCGTTTCGTTTCGGCTGAAGCTACAGAGGTTAGTTCACTCTCCGTCTCTGTAGCGGATGTAACCCGATCCTTCCGACGGGTGAATATCCGCAAAGCCGCGGGCCCAGACGGCATTCCGGGCCGCGTCATCAGAGCGTGCGCAAACCAGCTGGCTGGTGTTTTTACGGATATTTTCAACCTTTCCCTCTCTTTGTCTGTAGTCCCCACATGCTTTAAAACATCCACCATTGTGCCTGTACGAAAGCAATCAAAAATAACTTGTTTAAATGACTGGCGTCCTGTTGCTCTGACCCCCATCATCAGCAAATGTTTTGAGAGACTAATCAGAGATTACATCTGCTCTGTATTGCCACTCAATCTTGACCCGCTGCAGTTTTCTTACCGCAACAACCGCTCCACTGATGATGCCATTGCATCTACAATACACACTGCTCTCTCCCACCTGGAAAAAAAGAACACTTATTTGAGAATGCTGTTTGTAGACTACAGCTCAGCATTCAACACCATAGTGCCCTCCAAGCTAGATGAGAAACTCCGGGTTCTGGGCTTAAATAGCTCGCCGTGCAGCTGGATCCTGGACTTCCTGTCAAGCAGACGCCAGGTGGTTAGAATAGGCAGCAACATCTCCTCACCACTAACCCTCAACACTGGAGCCCCGCAGGGCTGTGTTCTCAGCCCACTACTGTATTCCTTGTACACACATGACTGTGTGGCAACATATAACTCCAATGCCATCATTAAGTTTGCTGATGACACGACGGTGGTAGGTCTGATCACTGACAATGATGAAACAGCCTACAGAGAGGAGGTGCACACTCTGACACACTCTGACTGGTGTCAGGAGCACAACCTCTCCCTCAACGTCAGTAAGACAAAGGAGCTTGTGGTGGACTTCAGAAGAAAAGACAGAGAACACAGTCCCATCACCATCAATGGAGCACCAGTGGAGAGAGTCAGCAGCTTCAGGACCCGCACCAGCCGACTCCATGACAGCTTCTTCCCCCAAGCAATCAGACTTCTGAACTCTTGATCTCCCACGATCAAAATACATCAGCACTGCACTTTATTACCCTTACTCTTATATCTCACACCGGACTGTCATAAATTATATTATTATTATTATATTATGTTCTCTCTTAACAACGGACTATCAACCGACAGCCTGAATGTCAATACAGTACAATACTGTACATTCTATATATATATATAGTATCTATATAGTAAAAAACCCCCCCAAAAAAACAAAAACAGCGTATTGTATACTGTACAGTGTATGTTATTATTTGTATATTGTTGAGTATAATTATGTGTATAACAGATGTTTAAATTGTAAATTGTGTATATGGCTGTGTGACAATAAAGTGATTTGATTTGACATGCGTTAACGCGTTAATTCTGACAGCTCTAATTATATTATAGTATATTATATTGTATTGTATTTAGGGCTGTCGATTTAACACATTAATTCAGTGTGATTAATTATATAAAAAATAAAGCTTTAAAAAAAAAGTATTCATGTCCCCGGACCGTGATAAGAAATATTCCTTCCATATGAGCAATTCAAGCTTGAAGTACCACTTGTTTTCTCCACCGACAGCAGACAAAACAAGATGAAAACACGTTCTTGCATTCAAACACAGCTTGATGGTGTGCAAATATGAATGCAGGGATCTTAAGATGTGTTTTTCCAAGTTTCAAACTATATTTAACTTGACACAGCGACCTAAAAACTCTGTTTATGACGTGACACAAACGAGATGTTCCAAAAGCGTGTGACACAGGTGTACATTGGCACGTCCTTAGAAAAGCCCTCATAATAAATCTGTCTCAGACTGACTGACGAATTCAGTTGCAAAATGGATTGTGTGACCTGTAGGCCAGTTATAGGCAGATGACATAAGTTATGGAAATAAACATATATTGCATGCTAAAGCCACTTTTTGAATTGTCTTTTTGGTAACACTTTACAATAAGGTTGTATTCGTTAATATTAGTTAATGCATAAGGTATCATGAACAAACAATTAACAATATATTTTTTACAGCATTTATTAATATTTGTTAATAAAATTACAATTGTTGATTGTTAGTTTATGTTAGTTCATAGTGAATTAACTAATGTTAACAAACACAACTTTTGATTTGAGAAATGTATTAGTATATGATGAAATTAACATTAACTAATATTAATATTAAAAGATGTAAAAGTATTGTTCATTGTTAGTTCATGTTAAATAATGTTGTTAACTAATGTTAACAAATAGAACCTTATTGTAAAATGTTACCATCTTTAATGCTTTACTCGTGTGCCACAATGATGTAATGCATTTTAATTATCTATATTATTATTTTTTATAATATACAGTACTGTGCAAAAGTCTTAAAGGCTTATAAGATGCTTCACAAAAGCATTTGTATTTAGATGGTTATTTATATCTTCAGCTTTAGTGTGTCGATTGGAAATATAAATGTTAGACTCCCAAACAGTACTTTTGCAAATAGAAATGAATAGAATAGAAGAACAGGGAGCCCTGCAACAGATGTCATGGCCCCTACAAAGCCCCTCACTGAACATTGAGTCAGTCTGAGATTACAAAAAGAGACAGAAGCAATTGAGACTAAATAGATAGAAGAACTGTGGTGAAGCTTGGAACATCCTATCTGCCAACAACCAAGAGAAACTGTGTCCAGGTGTATCTAGGAGAATTGGTGCTGTTTTAAAGGCAAAGGTGGTCACACCAAATATTGATTTAGATGTTTTTATGTTTACTGGACATTGCATGACCTTAATTAATAAATGAAAACTATTTATTTCATTATTTTTGAAGACATCCTCACTATGCAACATTTTTCACAAGTGCCTAAAACTTTTGCACAGTACTGTATATTTGATATAATGATTTAAATATAACTATTTATAAGTATTTAATAATTATTTATTGAATTATTGTTATTTGAGGGGCTTTCTAAGCAAATATTTATACAGTATATGCGATCAATTGCGATTAATTCGATTAATTAATCGGCATACCATGTAATTAATTTGATTAAAAATGTTAATCGATTGACAACCCTAATTATATTATATTGTGTTGTATTGTATTAATTAAAGTTTGCAGTAGTAAAATATATCTGTCCCAAAATATTCACTTTCACATGTTATTTTAAGACTCTTCAGTTAAACCCACGACTCCTTATTTTGCATGAAGGAAGATCTTTGATACTCTGTGTTCCTTCATTCTATAATCTCCACTGAAATGGAGTAAACGAGTGTCTCTGTGTGTTATTAATACTGCATGTATGAGCCCCAATGACCAAGAACATTTGACTTTACACAAACATTAGATGAAAGTGAAACCCAGAGCTCTTTATGTTCTCTTAAAATCCTTGTTTATATTTTTGTGGGTGTTTGGTGTGAACCTCCACAGACATAAATTCCCATTTGGACAGTAAAATGTGACTGGAATTTGACATGCACAATAATCGCGGATATCTCAAATAACCGAGGTTAGATCAAATAACCACGATCAGACAATTATTAAATAATCGCGACAGGTCTACACTCAATTTAGAAACCCAGAAATTAATTTAAAATGCACAGAAACTTATGTTAGTATATTTCCGGAAACTACTTTTTTTGTTTTGTTTAATCATGTTGGTAAAATAAATTCTTGGTAAAGAAAAATGTGCTAAATAAAGCTGAGAGTACTGCATTCTATCGGTAGTATTATCGAATCAACCTAAATATATAATAAACAAACCCATTATAGGCAAAGGATTGTGTAGAATTTTAAAAGATGGCTGTGCGAGTTCTGTGGAACTCTGCTGAGCTTTTCTATGAAATTCTACAGAGATTATTGCATAATTTCGGACTTTCACGAATGCATGTTTTTTTTTATATTTGCAGTTTCCCGTGACAACTTGTCACTCACAATCAGTAGACAAACTCAAGTCCCTGTGGCTGTGCCTTAGGGCTAACTCTTTTTTTCTTTGTCATTGATCTTTCTAGATCCGTATCTCTGCTTAACCTGCCGGTGAGTCTGCGTCCTCATAAGGTCAAAGGACTTCTGGGACAGGGGATGTCCACCGCCAGTCCATTCATCTACTCGCCAATCACAATGCACAGCAGAGGAGATGAGCACTCCAAGAAGATCGGTACGTCAACAAAGGGATAGTTCAACCCAAATGAAAATATGTCATCATTTACTCACCCTCATGTAGTTCCAAACATATTACTTTCTTTTCTCGTGGAACACAAAATGAGATATTTCCATGGAAGATAGAAAGCCATACAGGTTTGGATACATACATATGCACATTTGTTGAATTCGTGGACTGTATCTAATGGTCTACTTGAGTATAACTTTTTTGAATTCTATTGTTTTGTTGCACATTTTTTGGGGTGTATTTTTGGATCTTCGGGCCCTGAGGAACTGGCAGGAATCTTATGAAGACAGATGGCCATTCACAGTGAGGTTGCCCCGACTTTTCAAACAAATCATGTTGTATAAGTGTCAGATGGCTGTTTCCAGCCTGTCTTATTTTGTTCTGCCAAAACCCACCAACGTCTGCTGCGTACGCCCAGTATTTTTTTTGTTTGTTAGTTTTTTTTATCCGCTATCCCTTGAACACTTTGGTACTCCCAACGGTCCCGATTTCGCTCTCGATTACGTATGTGTGGTTAGTCAGCCACTTCTGTGTGGTTGTGATTTGTCACAGGTGGGCGGGTGCATCGACACTGGTGGACACTTTCATGAAGATTTGCATCTTTCTGTTGTTGAGCCGAGGTTTAGAGTTGCCTCAATTTCCACAAGCACCTAGACCTCAAGCGGAGAAAGAGTGTGTTCCCAAGAGGAGTTGAGGGAGAGAAAGAATAACTACAATTAAAAACAGATGCATCCTGGTATTTTACATAATTGCAGTGGCCTCAAAGTACATTTAAGACACACTTTAAAATGTCTGAATGTCTTTTGCATTAAATGACAAAATATTAAACCAAGTGATATCTTCCAACAAACAGTGCAAAAGCTTTTCTTGAGCTAACTGCATGTTTTTTTGCTCACAGGTGTGCTAGCAGAGTAACCACGGGTGTAGTACATCACATTAAATATGGACATGTTTCATTAACATTTTAAACCAGAAAAGTGTCCAAATACTTTAAAGTCTTGAATTTGAACAGTCTATTTATTGTTTTATCATTTAAAGTCTTACAATCATGTTTTTTTTGTGAAATGTTTTGCTTGAGAAGTGCGTTTGTGCTATCTTTCTATATAAAAATGCCACTTGGTTTGATATTTTGCTATCAAATGCAATGCCATTCAGATATTTTTAAGTGTGGTTTCAAGGAATATTCCGGGTTCAATACAAGTTAAGCTTAATCAGCAGCATTTGTGGCATAATGTTGATTACCACAAAAATAATTTTGACTCCTCATGCCTCCTTTTCTTTATAAAAAGCTAAAATCTGGGTTACAGTCACACACTAACAATGGAAGTGAATGAGGGTGAATTTTTTAACATTAAGATACTCACTGTTTCAAAAGTATAGCTACAAGACATAAAGTATATTCATGTAAACTTGATTTTAGTGTGATAAAATCGCATGCTAACCTTTTGTGTGTAAAGATATAGCCAGTTTTACAACTTCGTTACCATGACGATGTAATGTCAACAACCCCTAAAACGACTGTAAAAATGACGATTTAAACAACTTTACAGCTCAAATGATACATGAGTTTTAAAGGAAGAATTAATGCAAGTGCTTTTATAAAATTATAAGCTTTACATTTCTGACTTTAACTCTCCAAAAATTGGCCCCATTCACTTCCATTGTAAGTGCCTCACTGTAACCTTGATTTCTTCTTTTTTTTAAAGAAAAGGAGGGATGAGTCAAAATTATTTTTTGTGGTAATCAACATTGACACACATGCTGTTAATTGAGCTTAACTTCTATTGAACCCGGAATATTCCTTTAACTTGTATTGAACCCGGAATACTCTAAGAAAAATGTTTTTAGTGCCGCGGTAAATTGTATCCAGTCAGGGTTAAATTAGTGATGTATATTCAAGTGTCTCTTTTACATAAATGTCACTAGAAACAATCAAACCCTTTGATACTTTTTCTTTTAAAAATCTTTTCTTTTTTTGACATTTATATTAATAGTATAATAGGACAGGGATTGATGGGGAGATGAAGGGGAATGGGTTTAAAAAATTATACTTGCATGGCATACTTGCGACCAGAACTTCTTAGCCTTTCAACCAACCTTTACAAGTACAGATGATTTAATCAGACACCTGGGTTGTGATAGGGGAGACTGGGCAGTGGAGCTACAGGGGAGAAATCACTATCATACATGCCCCACATTCTCCTGACGTGACATAGGTTGTAAGTCTTTGCGTAAATATATTTTAATGATTTAAAGGAAAAAATATATTTGAACAAGTACATTTGCTTACTGCAATGAATTAGTGCGCAAAATGTATTGTATTTATGGGTGTTTCTTTAACTTGGGGCATGTACCAGGGATTGATTTTTATTAAAAAGAACAGATTTCAACTTTTTTCTTTTTCTTATATGAAGGTCACATTAAAACTGAATTGGAAACTTTTCACCAGGCCTTCATCATTTACAGCGGTGGCCAAAATTATTGGCACCCTTGGTAAATATGGGCAAAGAAGGCTGTGAAAAATATGTCTTTATTGTTTATCGTTTTGATCTTTCATTCAAAATATTCACATAAATATATCCTCTAATGGATATCAAACTATTGCAAGCACAACACAAGTTTTATCAAAAAACGAATATTTTTGTCAAATATATGTGTGGCACAATTATTGGCACCCCTAGAAATTCTTTTGAGTAAAATATATCTGGAGTATATTCCCATTCATATTTTACATTTTTTAGTACACCTGGGACATGGAACATGAAATTGTTCAGTCATGACTTCCTGTTTCAGAGGGGTTTATATATGAAGTAACACACAAGCCAAATTCCCTTAGTCATCCATCACAATGGGTAAGACCAAAGAATAAAGTTCTGATGTGCAGAAAAAGGTTGTTGAGCTTCACAAAATGGAAAATGGCTATAAGAAAATAGCCAAAGCATTGAAAATACCCATTTCCACCATTAGGGCAATAATTAAGAAGTTCCAATCAACTGGAGATGTTAAGAATCGTCTTGGAAGAGGACGTGTGTCTATGTTGTCTCCACGCACATTGAGGAGGATGGTTCAAGTGGCCAAAAATTCTTCAAGGATCACAGCTGGAGAATTGCAGAAATTAGTTGTGTCTTGGGGTCAGAAAGTCTCCAAAACTACAATCAGACATCACCTACATCACAACAAGTTGTTTGGGAGGGTTTTAAGAAAAAAGCCAACAACAAACTCAAACGTCTTCAGTTTGTCAGACACGACTGGAACCTCAAATGGGACTGGGTTCTATGGTCAGATGAAACAAAAATAGAGCTTTTTTGGCAGCAAACACCAGAGATGGGTTTGGCGCACACAGAGAGGCAGCCATATGGAAAAGTACCTCATGCCCATGGTTAAATATGGTGGTGGATCTTTAACGTTGTGGGGCTGCTTTTATGCCAGAGGTCCTGGACATCTTGCTCGGATACATGGCATCATGGACTCTATCAACTGACGTCAGATACAAAATTTAAACCTGATTGCCTCTGCCAGAAAGCTTAAAATGGGCCCTGGTTGGATCTTCCAGCAGGACAATAATCAAAACACACAGCAAAATCAAAACAAAAATGGTTCACTGACCATAAAATCAAGGTTCTGTCATGACCATCCCAGTCCCCTGACCTGAACCCCATAGAAAACCTGTGGGGTGAACTGAAGAGGGGAGTCCACCAGCGTGGACCTGGGAATTTGAAGGATCTGGGGAGATTCTGTATGGAGGAATGGACTCGGATCACTTGCCATGTGTTCTCCAACCTCATTAGGCATTATAAGAGAAGACTCAGAGCTGTTATATTGGGAAAGGTAGGTTGCAAAAAGTATTGAATAAAGAGGTGCCAATAATTGTACTCCACATATATTTGACAAAAAAATATTAGTTTTTTGGTAAAACTTGTGTTGTGTTTGCAATTGTTTGATATCCATTAGAGGATAGATTTTTGTGAATATTTTGTTTAAGTCTTGTCCCAGACCCAGACTTTCAATATTAAACTATGAAAAAAAAGTTATTGCATGTTTAAAATTATGATAATCTAAGCAAAGAGTGAAATAACATGAACCATTTTATTAATTTTTTGTGTGAAAGTGATTAAATGAATGTAAAAAAAATTAAATTAAATTTTTTTTTTAGTTATTGTACTTGTTAAATAAGTGAACAAAAGTGTCAGTGAAGAGCATGCTTGAGATGAAATATGAGACAAGTGATGATTGAAGAAGACCAAGCGAATTAAAGGAAAATATGACTTGTGGGCAGAATATTTTTTATTGGGCATCATTTCCAAACAAGCTGTAATTTTATCAAATTATTCAAAAAGTGTGAAAATATTAACTATTTGTGTGTATTTAGGATAGATAAAATATTAGCTGTGAAATTAGCCACAGCAAGACAAAGGAGTCGGCTGTTTTAACACTCTTAAAAAAAGAAAACTTACATATTTTCTATTAATTTTACTACCAACCCTGGTAGTACTTTGGCCGTAACACATTATGGGGATAAGTTATACATTTGTAAACCACTTTCATTTGTTGCAGGTCAATATGGGTCTATTATTTTGAAGTTTGAGACTCGTAGCACAAAACACCACTGAGTTACAGACAGAAAATGGTCTCCACCAACGACAAGGTTTCTGGGGAGGAATTTTGATGAAGTGCTTTTAGAAGAAGTTACCCTTCCCAAAGTCTACTGAAACCCCTTCCAGTTCAGGTGGGCTGATGCCTGGTTTGACATCTGTTCCAAATAACCATGTAGTCACTCTCCGTTTACACACGACTTACTCTGACTTCATGCCTGTCTGGTAATCACCAGAATCCTTTACTTCAAAGACATGAAAGTGACAAGCGACAAGATTTCACAGTGATTCACAGCTTTCATTTAACCCTCCTTCCACAAACACGGGCGATCGTGTCTGAAATTCTCAAAGCAAAAAAGTCTCGGGTTGTGGTGCTGCCTGCTTAACAATTTTAATTATAAATTTGTTTTCTTGCTTAATGTCTCCCACGCACTTTGTAGTGTCAAATGCGGCTTGTATACGAGCCACATTATACAATCCTCCTCGATGTTGGACGGATGCAACCCGATTAATAACATCCCAGAATGCCACGGCGAGGATGGGATGTGTCACGTCTGTCTCAGGGTAAGCCGTGCACCCAAGGCTAGCATTTCTGAGTCACACACTTTCTCTTGACAGAAAAATCTTTGGGCCAATGAAAAATGTCACTTGTTTGTTGTTTGCCATCAAGGCAGCAGCGGTTTGAATATTTTATGTGGTGATGACGTGATGCTGTCATGCACGACTCTAAATTTGGCCAGGCAGCAGCGGTTGCGGGTAATGAGCGCCCTGGTAAACATTCGTCTGTTTGATCTGAGGAGAGGAAAGAGTGTGTTTGCATTGATTTAGGATTGTGTGGGTCTGTTTCTTACTCTGGTGTTGATGTGCAAGCTGGTTACTGTGTGTTTCTGAATCACAGTAAACGACCCTAGATGGTTTCATTGGTGTGTGTGTGTGTGTGTGTGTGTGTGCTTTCTCAGTCTTGCCAGAAAGATTCTGATTCACACTCACCAGATGTCTCTGGAGAGAAGACCTTTATCAAAGTGAGCAACACACACACACACGCACACGCTTAGCTATCAAAATGAGAATGTTCCATGGACTTCTGTTGTTTTTACGTAAAGCAATGTATATGTATATGCAATCATAATTACGATTACCATAACCCAAGCCATTTGCTTTAAAAGAAAATGTTTTGCATTTTATAATAATAATAATAATACAAAAAAAAAGAATTTGCTTTTCATTTATCAAATTCCTCCTCTTTCATTCTAGATGTCCCCAAAAGGAAGGTTTTGTCAGTTTAGCTAACTTCTTGGGACAAATTTGTCCTCCAACTATAGCTAAATAAACCTACATTTACTTAGCTATCGAAGGCCCAGTTTACACCCCTTATCAAAATGCATTTTGGCCGTTCCGTTATAAACTGGACAATGCTTAAAACAGGTGTAAAGGGGTCCAAAACTTTTTGAGATTTGTCCACTACAACCACATTTTGGGCTGGGTGGACATTGCCCCCTAGATTTTCCTTGTGCCCTAAACACTAAGGGTAATTTTAAGGGAGTTTTGATTAGTTTATCCCTCCTATGGTATTCAAAAATGGCACCTTCCTTTGGTATTTGCGGTCATTTTTGACTGGAAGGTGTAGATGTGTAACACTTTTTTTTTTTTTTTTTTTTTTTTTTTTATGATGATGATGATACCATTTTTTCTTACCTTAAGGAAGAACAATTAAATTATGCATTTCTTTTGGGATTTTATGGTATTTTTTTATCTTATTTACATGTAAATTTCTAAATTTTTACTATTTATTTGCATATACAAATAAGCAATTTTTTAAATTCAGAACCTACACTTTTATAAGTTGAAACGTGAAGAAAAAATTAGATTGTGACACAATGGAGGCAGATTGCTGCCATCTGGTGAACAAATATAAATTACATGACTTGAAAACCATGTCATGCCCATAACAGCCAGTAGATGGCTGTAGCCGCCTGCTGTATAGTATGATGGCTTGTTGTAACCTGATTTTAAGATATGCGTTTGGATATATATTTAGACATTATCAAACTATAATTTGTCAAAGATTAGCATTTTAAAATTGATTTGAAGTGTAAGTTTTTGCAGTTAATGTCATTATGCTTGCAATCAAACCTGACCATGGTGTTACAAAGAGAAGACACAGAATAAGAATTTTTCTACCAATAATTTATTTCAAGTAAATTCATAATAATGTCAAGAAAATGAACATCAAGAAACATTAGAGTATAAATCAGAAGAATCAGAGTAAACATTTTGCAATTTCAAACTTTTTATAGTAAAAAGTTATTTTGCAAACGTGTGTGTGTGTGTGTGTGTGTGTGGAGTGAGTGAGTGTGTCAGATTTCTGTCATCAGCTGGAAAACAATAGATGACTTGTAATGCAAACAGTGACCAAAAGATGACTGTAGAGCTTCACTTATTTATGACCTGATTCTGTGTGCATTGTGAGTGTGTTATCTTCTCAGCCCTTCATTTCTGAGTGTGTATGTTTAGCATTGTGGCTGATTTATTGGTTTTATGTGACATGTAAAAAAAAAAACTATGTGTCAAAGTCTCACCAGTTTATTCTTGTGTGTGTTTAAGTGTGTGTGTGTGTGTGTGAGTGAGTGAGTGGGTGGGTGTGTATGTTTTGCACAGAGAATGTTTTAGAGTCTCACCCTGTAATTTCTGTCTGTTTTTTTCTGCATTGTGGCTGATTTATTGATTTGTATTTGACAGATAAAAATAAATAAATAAAATAAATAAATAATAATAATAATAATTGCTCTGTTTTTTGGTCTTTCCCATTCATTTTCAATGGTCGGTCAATTTTGACCGCAAATACCAAAGGTGTTGCTATTTTTATGACCACTTAGACTTATCGAATCACGCCCAATATTTTTTTGTTTGTTCAGATGGCAAATGGATGAAAAGTCACCAATTAACTATTATTATTATTTAATTAACTATAAACTATAAACCAAAAATTGCATTTGACTTGGAATGAACACACACACACACACTCACACACTATTCCTTTTTATCAGGTAGGATGCATTCTTCAAAGCATATGTCCAATTATTTGGAGGAGTTAGGATGAGAGTCACAGATGCATCATGGGACTGGCCCCATGTCAGTTCCCAGAGTGTGACCTTTCTATTAGAGACAGGGCATCTAATTTAATGTGGACCTGTGGCTCAACCTTGCCAGACATTTTCAGGAAGTGTATCCTGCCCAGGAGGAGGGCTCCATTTAGATAAATCTTGGCTCCTCCCAAGGTTTCTTCCTTGTCTACATCTTAGCAACTGTTGCTCAATGTGGGGGAAAAATGTGCCAATAGAAGTGGCTTCATGTTCACTGAAGATTTTCACTGGAATTACTGTTAATTTTTATGCGCAATTATCCAGTAGAGTAGTTAACCATAAAGGTTTTCTTAATAAGCTACACATTTTTATGCAATTCTTCTGTCAAGTCGTCATTTTTATTTGTATAGCGCTTTACACCACACACATAATTTCAAAGCAGCTTTACAGAAAATCATGCATTAACAGAAAATGAAACTGTAATATCTATAAAGTCTTAGATTCATCATTGTGTAGTTTGATTAAATATAATTGTAAATTATGTATAAAAATAAGTAATTAAATAATAATTGTATGTAGAACCCCAGTGAGCAAGCTGAAGGCGACTGTGGCAAGGAACACAAAACTCCATAAGATGTTGGTTAATGGAGACAAATAACCTTGGGAAAAACCAGGCTCACTGTGGGGGCCAGTTCCCTTCTGGCTAACCAGCATGAATATAATGGCAATATTACTTAATTATGTATAGTGCAAATCATGGTTTAAAATTAGTAAATTAAGTAAGTGTTAAGGGCCAGTGTTTAAACAGAGATTTTGTAAGAATTGTAAGATTAATGACTAATGTCTTTGAAGTCCATCCTGGATTAACTGCAGAAGTTCACATAGATGCATTGTCCTTTTGTTAGTTGGCTGATGAAGGCTTTTGTTGTCACTTAATTGATAGTCTATGTATTTGTCTTCTCTATTTTATAATAAAATGTGTAGTTACAGAAAAAGTGGTTTCAGTGTACTCCTTATAATAAAATGTAGAATTTGTTCAATTATTCCAAACAAAGTCTAAATTAAAATAATAATTTTCGGTTTTCTGTTTCATTTTTTGGCCCAGTGTGTCTAGAATTTTCGGTTTCAGACAGGACTTGTCAATTCGGTGCATTACTAAATGTAACCATTCATAATGTGTGAAGTAAATATTTACGGAGGCTTCTGACTAGGAGTTACGGTTGGAATGAAAATACCATTGCATGGTATTGAATATGTTTTGCATGACAGACTTCAGACACATGCTGTTTAAGCGCAACTCTTAACCATGAACTTTCCGGTTTGCGTCGCCCAGTGTCACTGGCATGCCAAGTTTCTACACATACAATATTTGGTCCAACCAAATTAAACACCGACCTTCTCAAGACTTGCCTTGCTTAGACCTTACTCAAGAACTTAAGTGCAACCCTACCCTGCAATCTAATGCTCTGAAAGCATGCAGTACTCTGAAGTGGAAGGAATTGGTTGCCCCAACATGCCACGTTCAGTGTTTTCCTACGCTTTGAGCCAAATAGAATTTCAGGAAGTTCCACTGGAATATTCTCTAGCTTTGTCCTTCTTACTCCTTTCACTTTTAGAAAGTTTGTCTGCCACCCTTACAGATCTCAAAACACTTCTGTTAATTGTCATGTTGCTTGGTTCATGGGCTGAACTTAGAGTGAACTATCAGCTGCAGGGCATTTAGTTTTTCGCCTCGTCATCGGTCTCCGCTTCTATCTGATATCAGAGTTTACAGCCGCCTCTGCTCGTCTGTCCAGCTCCATGGCTGCAGACTGAGAGAATATTTAATGTTCTGTGTTGTGCTTTCCCATCCACGTCACATTCTATAACCTTGATTGATGTTTGCTCTAAAATAAAGAGGGTTATATAACCGGAGATGGGCTTTCCTTTAATTGCCCAGGCGGAGGATGGTTTCAGAGGCCGCCAAGTTCTGCCTGATTCTGTTTGCGTATTGAATCATAAAATGAGACCAATGTCTTGCTTGGCTATGTACAAATGCAGAAAAAGTTTACGGATGGAGAGGGAGGAGAGATTTGGTATCTTTTGACATGTAATCAATTTCTTTATCTTCTGGAGTGTGTGAATTTTTGTGAGTTTAGTGATCAGTGTCGCTTTGTGTGAATTGTCCTCTTGAAATGCCATAGATTTTATATCATAAGAGTAGACTACAGTACCAGTTTCCAATAAAAATACTAAACGTAAAAGAGCAGGTTTCTTTTCTAATAAAAATATTAACATTTTTGTATTTAAAGATTTTTGAGAGAGGGTGCATTTTTAGGTTACCTAATGTTGCTGTTTAATTTGAGGCTCATTAGATAAAACCACAAAGTATGGCTGCTGGCCATAGATGCAAGAATGGATGTTTGTTTACTGGTTGGTACCCTGTAGAGAATTGAATCAAACTTGAGCCATAGAGCAAACCGACATAAAACCCCAAACACTGTTTTTGGAATGTATGACTTGTCGTCGTCCCTGTGTGTGAGGAGGAGGCATCTGCCTTCAAGCTGCCTTTTCAAAAGGTGAATATATTTACTCTTATTCCCTAAGAAGAGACCACCAACCTTTAGGTGTGTGTGTGTGGGTTTGGATGGTTTACGAGGACATTTTTTTAGGTTACAAACTGGGTATTATGCTATAAATGTGGTTTATGAGGACATTTCTAGTGTCCCCATAATTCAAATCGCTTAAAAAAACATACTGAACAATGTTTTTTTTGAAAATGTTAAAATGCAGAAAGTTTTTTGTGAGGGTTAGGTTTAGGGGATAGAATCTAGAGTTCGTACAGTATAAAAATCATTATGTCTATGGAGAATCCTCATAAAGATAGCTGCACCAATGTGTGTGTGTGTGTGTGTGCGATAGAAGAGATGAGGAGAAGACTGTAGCTGTTTTCGCCCATGCTGGAGATCTACAATTGAATTGACTTTCTCCTCAAGATACTGAGATTGTTTGCTGGAAGCCGATGTGAAACTGGGCTTTGATCAAAAGTCTGACTTCATTAACCTGTTGGAGTTCCCTATTAAATCTCTCATCCATGTTCTGTCTGTCAGTTAGGCATGTGCAAAACTACGTTTTTAAAATAGACTAGTCAGTAGGTTGCCTGAATGACTAGTCAACTAATTGTTCTTAAGGAAGACCTGTATAATTAGGGCTGGTTTTGGGTTAACCAGACCCAAATCTGATGTGTTTCTTAGTTTGCGTTTACATCGAGACATCAAACTCAAATCCATATTTGAAGTTTTTATTTATTTGGTAAGTAGATTTGTAAAAAGCAGGAAAATGTACAGCCTGTCGGTCATTATTGAAAATAAACTTCTTCAGGGTAATACTAGAGCGCTTTGCATTGTATCGGGGTCCTGATCACACTGTTGTGGTTTATTTTGTGATAAGACATAAGTGGAAATGTGTATTGACTTTAAATTCAGAATTTCTGTTCATCCAAAGTAATAAGTTCTAATTTAGGTTTTCATTTATTTATTTAATGCTAAATGCATATTAATGTGATGTTAATAATGATATAATACATTTAATATATTATACTATTAAATATGCGTTTAATATTGAATAAATATGAATTTGGATCTGTATTATATTATTTAATATCAATATACTAATATATATATATATATATATATATATATATATATATATATATATATATATATATATATACACACTTTGTATTAAATAATGACTAATTTAATAATATTTATTTAATAATAAATAATAGCAATTTAATATTAATGTACAGTTTATACACAATATATTAATAGTGAACATTTATGAATTTAATATTAAATAAATACTCATAATATATTAATATAATTCTAACATCATTTTTTATTAATATAATGTTAAATATATATGTAATATATTGTAAACTTATTTAATGTTAAAAAATTTTTTTTAAATAAATAATATTGATTTGTTGTATTATAATTTATGTAATATGTTATGCAATATATTATTTAATATTAAATATTTATTTAAAAAATCTACTAGAACCCAGTTGACTGCAATTTTTAGTTATACTGATATTATTATTATTATTATTATTATGTATTATACAATATATTTAATATTAAATATTTATTTATTTAATATAAATATAATTTTATATATTAATGTTGTATATATCACTTGTAATATATTATACAATTATTTCAAATTGAATGATTAATTTCATAATATGTAATTTAAAACTAATATAATACTATTTATGTAATATATTATACAATTATTTGTTTCTTTGTTTATTTATTCAGAAATAATCTACTATAAATCCTGTCGATTTTACTAATCGACCAGTCGGTGTAGGAGGACTAGTCCATCATCATGACCCATACCAACTGTCAGTAGTGTAATCTTGTGCAAGCAGTGATTTAGTGTGGCTTGGCTGATTATACAAAAAATACCCCTGCTCAGAATCAAATCAATGCATCTGAATATTTGATGCTCGGCTCAAAAGGAGCTTCTTTGTATTCAAAGACTGTAAAACTCTTGCTGGTTATGTGCTGAACAGTTCTCCTTTCACCTCAAGGCTGCTATTAGCAAAACACCCGGCGCATTTTTAAATAGCAGGCTCAGCGATGAAAACACAGCCAAGCTGCATTTAAAGATCCCTGGATGCAGTACAAAATGACGTTTGTTTGATCTAAAAGCTTTACCATTCAAGAAAAGTGCAGATAGGAAATGTTGTTAAATAGTTTCTGTATTTCCGTATCTAACTCCACAGGCCATAATGTCAAGTGTAAATTGGAATAAAGGATTTGTAAAATATCCAAACAGTCTTTCTTCACCGAAGCCTTCTGAAACTCTTATAACGTGGAATATGAGCACAAATGCGACTTCAGTTAGGTGTTGTTATAACATAGTGGCAGACTAACCTTTTTAGATTTTCGGAAGAATATGTAATTGGTGCTTACCCGTGCAAAACTCGATGCTTACTACACTAATGTCTTTCTCACTGTTGCCTCTGTCCAGTAAACTGGGGTAGGAGAAAGTCATTTAGTGACAGTGTGTTCTTTTCTAGATTCAGCTGTACAGTCTGATCTTCTGCACTCTTCCTGTGGTAAAGCTTTAAGTTAAGATTGACATGGGAACTGCCTGAAAGAACAAAATGAACTGTGCTATGTGTGACAGACACAAGCTAGTTTTTGCAGTGCAAGATGTCTAAGCACATGCTGTAAGAGTATATAATTGCATAACAGAATAATAGCACTCAACTTTTTTTGATACAGTATTCATTCATTTGTTCCCAACATGAGTTCTGCTCTTGTCTGGTTGCTGCAAGATTCTTTTTACAGAATATCAAGTAGGAAAAAAGGTAGGATGGGACTTGTTATTATACATTGGGATTAGACTGGATCATGTGGACAGTCTCTTTCTCTGAAGCAGTGCAGGAGTATGAAGTTGAGTGTATTCCAGCGGAACAGCAGGAGGAAGCTTTATCCTCTCTCCTGAACGGATGGAGATTTTAGTAAGGGGGAGATATTGTCTGCTTCTTCATTACGCACCTAATGAGGCATTAAACACTCTTTAACATCTTTATCAGGACTGTGCCTCGCATGTTTGCTCGTCCTGATGCTGTTTCAGCGGTTTTTAAAAGCACCGTCTTCACACTGACAAATGAAACGTGCATTTGCATTTAAAGGATTTGCTTTAAGCAGACACTTTTATCCAAAGCAACTTGCGGTGCATTCGAGGTATACGTTTTATCGTAATGTTTTTGGTGCAAGATACTTTGACTTATAAGTGGACTTCAAGGGGAAAAATAAAATGATAAATAAATAAATGAATGTTTTTAAATGTAATTTTTTTTTTAGTTGACCAAAGTAAAGTAATATGTACATTTTTCTCAGCTTTTTTATATATAGTAAATATCTATTTTTACTAGTGAGTGGCACTGTAATATGGGAAATAAAATGATCAGGACTGTTTATTGGGAGTCTTGAAATTCATAAAGATTTCATATTTTGCGTGTTTATGTGTGAGTGGTATCTCAGTATGTGCTGCGTTCGGGTGAACAGCTGCTCACACACTGTGCGCATGGTGATAATCAGCAGCACTTTCTAATGAGCCAATTCATCTCTCGTTAACGTTTGTTATGACCTGCAGGAGTTCTCTCTCTCTCTCTCTCTCTCTCTCTCTCTCCCCTGATTTTTGGGTTTTTTGGTTTTCTCTATGTCCTCACCTGGGCAACCCTTAGAGCAGTTTATTGTGATGGTTTGTGTGTGCTCGAAAGAGCAAATATTTGAAGTATTTGGATGAATTCCAGACAGCCTTTTTGCTGTAATGCGAGTATATGCCCACATGTAAGGTGTTCCAAATGGCCACATATGAGGCGCCTTTTAGAGAATTCACTTCAAGGGTTCTCTTTCTTCTAAGAGACAGTAGAACATAGTCCTTTGTGTACTGCATGTGGTTATGGAGTGTGCACTCAATAGCACTCACACCAGCAGATGATGGTTTGCCATGTGTCGCTCTGTACCCACCTGTCCACTGCAGCCCCACTCTACAGTACCTGTTTGCTAAGCCGTAATGATGAGGACACAGCGTGGGACTGTATAATGACAGTCGAAGGCCTGTCTTTCAGCACAGAAGTCCTGTTTAAGACAGACTCTCTTTCACCCAAAACCAAATGCTGGTCTCATATATAAATATTGATCAACATCTGATTGGCCCCGGAAGGGACACTTGGCACATAGACAGCAGCAGCATCTAATAGTAGAGTGGTGGTGGTGTAGTGGACTAAAGCACTGAACTGGTAAGCAGAAAGTTGTTGGTTCAATCCCCACAGCCACCACCATTGTGTTCTTGAGCAAGGCACTTAACTCCAGGTTGCTCCAGGGGGTATTGTCCCTGTAATAAGGGCACTGTAAGTCGCTTTGGATAAAAGCGATAAAAGCGTCTGCCAAGTGCATAAATGTAAATGTAAATCTAATACAGTATATTGTAGGCAGGCTTGTTGATAAGCTTGTGAAATTGCGTGACCTTGGGTATGTTGGGAATGACGTACTACTTTAGTGTTTTTGAAAGTAGTATGCAGTACATATGCTGTGCACACAATGTGAATTTGCTGTAGGCGTGAAATAACCTGGATTCTATACTACATTTGCTAAAGTGGGAAGTGTACTGCATACAGCTGCAGGGAATAATGACTTGGTCTTTCCAGTATGACAAATGAACCAAAAACTATATTTAACACCATTTTTAAGTGCAGTTTTAACCACAATCTCTTACTTGTCTAATTATTTGTTTATTCCGCCAAAAGTAATTTTTTACCACAAAAATTGGCCTTAAAATTTAATATTAATTTCAAAATGATTAAAAAATGTCATATTTAGCAGTGATTTTCAACCGTGGCTAATTTCTTGACTCGTTATCTGATCAAACTGTGAAAAGTTTTTTTTTTTTGAAGTGAAAAGACATTAAAATGAAAACTAGTGAGGTCATTTTGACAACAATGTAGCGCACTACTTTTCAGATTTATATCATTGCATACTGTTAAAGAATGTCAGAAGCCAACAGTAGACAGTACATACTGTGTAGTATGCAGTTACTAGTATTCCATTCTTTTTTTCTTTTTTTTTTTTGAGTGGTAAAACATACTTAACCGTCTCATACACTCATTTAAAAGATATTTCTCTACACTTGTAGCATACACTCAGCATTAGATAATAGTAAACATATCTGCTTTTGTATACCTACAAAGGGTTCAATACCATGAAGTTCAGCTCCTCACGTATGCTCAACAGCAGAGATAAAGAAATGATGGTGATTCTCTAGGGAGGTTTTGTTTGGAGTGGTGAGTCACATACACTTGAGCAGGGTTTCCTGAATTCTTCAAGAGCAGCCATGATATATGAGTGTTTGAGTCAGAATCACTGGTGGGAGAACACAAGGACATTAATGCAGTGTGTGTTTGTGTGTGTGTGTGTGTGTGTGTGTGTGTGTGTGTGTGTGTGTCGTCTATAGAGATATTAGAATAATCAGTCAACAATTTTCTGGTTTGATGGTGGAATATGATCTTTAATTTGTTCTTTCTTGGCCACTCTTGTTCTTTTGCCTTCTGTCTGTCTGTCTGTCTGTCTATCTAACTATATGTCTGTCTGCCTGTCTGTCATTTGTTCGTTGGATCGTTCTTTCAGTCTGTCTGTCTGCTTTTTGATCATTTCATCGCCTGCCTACCTATCAGTCGTTCATTAGTTTGTTAGATTGTTCTGTCTGTCTGTCATTTGTTTGATCAATCTATCTATTGATCTGTCTGTCTGTTTGTTTGTTCGAACTGTATTTCTGTCGGTCTCTCTGTCTACCTATCGATCATTCTTTCGATTGTTCTATCTGTCTGTCTGTGTCATTTGTTCCTTCAATCTGTTTGTCTGTCTGTTCATTAGATTGTTCTGTCTGTCTGTCTGTCTATCTGTCGTTTGTTCATTCAAACATTCTACAGTATCTGTCTGTCAGTCTGTCATTCTATTGTGTCTGTCTATCAGTCGTTAGTTTGTTTGTTTGCTCTATCTGTCTGTCTGTCTTTTGTTCATTGGATCGTTCTTTCAGTCTGTCTGTCTGCTTTTTGGTCGTTTAATCATTCTAACTGTCTGGCTACCTATCAGTCGTTCGTTAGTTTGTTCCATTGTTCTATCTGTCTGTCTGTCTGTCGTTTGTTTGATCAATCTATCTTTCTGTCTATCTATCTATTGATCTATCTGTCTGTCTGTATATTTGTTCGATCTGTCTGTCTGTCGGTCTGTTTGTCTGTCTCTCTGTCGGTCTGTCTGACTACCTATCGATTGTTCTTTCGATTGTTCAATCTGTCTGTCTGTGTCATTTGTTCCTTCAATCTGTTTGTCTGTCTGTCTGTCTGTTCATTAGATTGTTTTGTCTGTCTGTCTGTCTATCTGTCATTTGTTCATTCAAACGTTCTACAGTATCTGTCTGTCAGTCTGTCATTCTGTTGTGTCTGTCTATCAATCGTTAATTTGTTTGATTGTTCTCTCTGTCTGTCATTTGTTCATTGGATCGTTCTTTCAGTCTGTCTGTCTGCTTTTTGGTCGTTTAATCATTCTAACTGTCTGGCTACCTATCAGTCGTTCATTAGTTTGTTCCATTGTTCTATCTGTCTGTCTGTCTGACGTTTGTTTGACCAATCTGTCTTTCTGTCTATCTATCTATTGATCTGTCTGTCTATCGATCTGTTTGTCTGTCTTTCTGACTACCTATCGATCGTTCTTTCGATTGTTCAATCTGTCTGTCTGTGTCATTTGTTCCTTCAATCTGTTTGTCTGTCTGTCTGTCTGTCTGTTCATTAGATTGTTCTGTCTGTCTGTCTGTCTATCTGTCTTTTGTTCATTCAAACATTCTACAGTATCTGTCTGTCAGTCTGTCATTCTGTTGTGTCTGTCTATCAATCGTTAGTTTGTTTGATTGTTCTCTCTGTCTGTCTGTCATTTGTTCATTGGATCGTTCTTTCAGTCTGTCTGTCTGCTTTTTGGTCGTTTAATCATTCTAACTGTCTGGCTACCTATCAGTCGTTCGTTAGTTTGTTCCATTGTTCTATCTGTCTGTCTGTCTGATGTTTGTTTGACCAATCTATCTTTCTGTCTATCTATCTATTAATCTGTCTGTCTATCGATCTGTTTGTCTGTCTTTCTGTCGGTCTGTCTGACTACCTATCGATCGTTCTTTCGATTGTTCAATCTGTCTGTCTGTGTCATTTGTTCCTTCAATCTGTTTGTCTGTCTGTCTGTCTAACATTTGTTCTTTCGATCGTTCTGTCTGTGTGTCGTTCTCTCTTGTCTGTCTGTTCATTAGATTGTTCTGTCTGTCTGTCTATCGTTTGTTCATTCTAATGTTCTACATTATCTGTCTGTCAGTCTGTAATTCTGTTGTGTCTGTCTATCAATCAACCGTTCATTAATTTGTTCGATTGTTCTATCTGTCTGTCTTTCTGTCGTTTGTTCATTCAGTTGTTCTATCTGTTTGTCGTTTGTTCATTCGGTCTGTTTGTCTGTCTAGCTATCTATCTGTCTGTCTGTCTGTCTGTCTGATGTTTGCTCTATCGGTCTATCTATCTATTGTATACACTTTTCTGTCTTCATTCATTACCCTCCTGCTGGTTTTCTGTCACATGTACCTTTAATGTATTGTAGTAGCATGTATAATCTATCATGAAGCTTCAGGCTGGTGTCTCGTTCAGGTATTCTTTTGAAGAGAGTTTAAGTAACTGGATTGGAAAGTTGAGCTCTGAGGGTGTCTGTCTTTTTTTTCCTTTTCACTGCCAGATTCTAACTGCAAATAAAACCCCAATCTCCGACATTGTTCAACCAATCACTGCTTGATATTTCTCATAGTTTTCCATTATTTATTGAGTTCAAGCAAAGATTTACGTTTTATCCCACTGTTGATCACAGCAAACCCATGAACAACCCAACAAAAAACAATGGAAATGGATGAATTAATGAATTATTAAAGTCAACATGAATTTATTTAATTTCTTAACACTTGTTGTGGTCTTTTTGTGCACAATTCATCAGTGCACATTTTTGCAAAGAAAAACGAAGGCTTGTCTTCGTAATCTTTCATTAATATTTAATATCTTGCTTAATCTCTGAAACTTTACTTTTCAGCTGATATCACCTTAAAATAATGTTAGATAATAGCCTAAAACTATACAGCCATTGCTACTGTTAGACAGTCAATCATTTCTAAAAAAATTGCCAATAGTTGATGGAGAAATTTAATGCTGCGAATGCCATTTCATGTTCACTTTAAACCTTTAAACAGGCAGATTTCTCGTTGTCTCATTGCTTTGGCTTTACTCAAGCCCTTTGAGCCTCTGGTTTCCATAAGCCACCCATAATGCTGCTCACCTCTTTCACAGTTGTGCCATGGGGCCTCTGTCTGCCATCCAACTCAAATGAAACGGCCCCTGGACTTCTCCCTTCAGGGTAATATTACATTTAATTGGCCTGGCCTGTTACTGTCTCATCTTTTCTGAGGTCTTTGCTTCATTCTGCCGTCCCCTTCCTTAGACTTCACAGCATCTGTAATATAGAAGCTCCTTTTTCAACCATGCTTTAATTTCCCACAGGAGTCAGGACTGGAGTTTACTCTCCGTAAATTCATTGTAGCCCAACGGCATGTTCAAACTGGATTTATACACTGATTGGGGAGTGGATTAATAGATTCCTGACGGAAATGGAAAAATACGGTATTTGGAAGTGAGTTTAGGGGTGGAGAGAGAGACTTTTCAATGTGGTGCCTTTCAATGTGTTATATCATGGAAAATGGGATTTTTCTCGATCTTTTGAGGAAAAAGAGTTTGATTTACTATGTAGAGATATTGTAATTTTTACAACTCAAAGTTCCCTCCCCTAGTCTGCCCAGACCATGCGTTGAAACTAAGCTGCAAAAGAGGTTCGAAATAGTTAAAGGAATAATTCACCCAAAAATATTTTTGTCTTTATTTACTTTGTCATTATTTACTTAATATCACGTCTTTCCAAACCGTTCATTATTTTTTCAGTGGAACACAAGAGAACCAATGACATTTGATGATGTCATTAACTATGTTTCCATCCAAGGGTTTTTTTGTGACAAAAAGTTTACCGGTATAGCTGATGGAAACGCAAATTATAAGTGTCAACTTATTATTTTTCCGTTTAACTCTAGTACATAAACTCTATGTTGAGACTTCAAGTGTCATGAAAAACTGGTTTGGAAACACTTTTTGTCGAGAAAATAGGCATTAACGCAAAAATCTAATGTCACGTGACAGAATTTACCCCAATCGTTAGCCTGTATTAACCATGACGACAAGGTATACATCCTTGAAAGCAAATTTATTGTATGTGAAGCATACAATACTCTCACTGTTATGGATTGGTCTTAACGGTATACCTGCACAGATCCGATGCTGCAAACACATCTGCGTCATGACACTTCCAGGAGTGCCAACGCAAATATCTCATATCATGCACCTGTCATCGAAAAGTGCACAGAGAACAAATTAATGGCCACTCTTTGCGATTAATTTAATCGTGGTAGCCATCCGTTTATTCATTAAAGTTGCTTTGCCACACCATTCAAAATAATAGACGGCAGTCATGGAATTAGCCCACAATACAAAAAACAAATAATTTCTATGCACAAAGTAAATAAATACACAATACTAGGAGAAAAGATTCAGTGTGCTTTTTTGGAACACTAACATAATTCTATAAATTCTATAAATGATTGTTTAGCTTACTTTTGAAAAATTGCCTTCAAAATAACCTGTATTAAATAAATTACCAAACAAATAAAGCATTCAATTAAAAAAATAAATTACCAAATGAAAAAATATTATTGTTAGGACTATATACTTGCCTTTTCTTTACACAAACTTAAATTAGCCTTACCATGTAGATGAAAAAAGTCGGCTGAATGATGTTCTCAGAAAGTTCTACACAATGTTCAAGACTATGAACTATCAGAAATATTTGTCCAATGTTGAGTTCACTTTCAGAAACCGAGCTTTTGAACATTTCAGAACTTTTAAATATTTTAAATCTAACCCTCTTTACCTCGTATCGCATTTGCTGAGTTTCTTCTGAAAATGTAAATTGCATTATGACGCTAAAATTTATTTTAGATTACAATCAAGTTCACTTGGTCATTAAAAGTTGCTAGAAAAATATGTGGCACATAATGCAGTTGTGATGGCAATGCTTTAGAATAGATCAGTTGATTAGATCAAACCTGTTCCTGGAGACCCCCCCAACACAGCACATTTTTTATATCTACCCATTCTGACACACCCAATTCAGGTCTTGGAGTCTCCACTAACGAGCTGATGAGTTGAATTACAGTGCATCCGGAAAGTATTCACAGCGCTTCACTTTTTCCACATTTTGTTATGTTACAGCCTTATTCCAAAATGGATTAAATTCATTATTTTCCTCAAAATTCTACAAACAATACCCCATAATGACAACGTGAAAGAAGTTTGTTTGAAATCTTTGCAAATTTATTAAAAATAAAAAACGAAAAAAATCACATATACATAAGTATTCACAGCCTTTGCTCAATACTTTGTTGAAGCACCTTTGGCACCAATTACAGCCTCAAGTCTTTTTGAGTATGATGCTACAAGCTTGGCACACCTATTTTTGGGCAGGACCGCTTCTTCCTGCAGGACCGCTCAAGCTCCATCAGGTTGGATGGGGAGCGTCGGTGCACAGCCATTTTCAGATCTCGCCAGAGATGTTCAATCGGGTTCAAGTCTGGGCTCTGACTGGGCCACTCAAGGACATTCACAGAGTTGTCCCGTAGCCACTCCTTTGTTATCTTGGCTGTGTGCTTAGGGTCGTTGTCCTGTTGGAAGATGTACCTTCACCCCAGTCTGAGGTCCAGAGTGCTCTGGAGCAGGTTTTCATCAAGGATGTCTCTGTACATTGCTGCATTCATCTTTCCCTCGATCCTGACTAGTCTCCCAGTTCCTGCCGCTGAAAAACCTCCCCACAGCATGATGCTGCCACCACCATGCTTCACTGTAGGGATGGTATTGGCCAGGTGATGAGCGGTGCCTGGTTTCCTCCAGACATGATGCTTGCCATTCAGGCCAAAGAGTTCAATCTTTGTTTCAACAAACCAGAGAATTTTCTTTCTCATGGTCTGAGAGTCCTTCAGGTGCCTTTTGGCAAACTCCAGACGGGCCGTCATGTGCCTTTTACTGAGGAGTGGCTTCACACCATACAGGCCTGATTGGTGGAGTGCTGCAGAGATGGTTGTTCTTCTGGAAGGTTCTCCTCTCTCCACAGAGAAACGCTGGAGCTCTGTCAGAGTGACCATCGGGTTCCTTGTCACCTCCCCGACTAAGGCCCTTCTCCCCCGATCGCTCAGTTTGGCCGGGCGGCCAGCTCTAGGAAGAGTCCTGGTGGTTCCAAACATCTTCCATTTACGGATGATGGAGGCCACTGTGCTCATTGGGACCTTCAATGCTGCAGAAATTTTTCTGTACCCTTCCCCAGATCTGTGCCTCGATACAATCCTGTCTCGGATGTCTACAGACAAGTCCTTGGACTTCATGGCTTGGCTGTGGGACCTTATATAGACAGGTGTGTGCCTTTCCAAATCATGTCCAATCAACTGAATTTACCACAGGTGGACTCCAATCAAGTTGTAGAAACATCTCAAGGATGATCAGTGGAAACAGGATGCACCTGAGCTCAATTTTGAGTGTCATGGCAAAGGCTGTGAAAACTTATGTACATGTGATTTTTTTTTTTTTTTTTTTTTTTTTTAATAAATTTGCAAAGATTTCAAACAAACTTCTTTCATGTTGTCATTATGGGGTATTGTTTGTAGAATTTTGAGGAAAAGAATGAATTTAATCCATTTTGGAATAAGGCTGTAACATAACAAAATGTGGAAAAAGTGAAGTGCGGTGAATACTTTCCGGATGCACTGTAGGTGTGTTTGATTAGGGAGATATCTAAAATGTGTAGTGTTGGGGGGCCTTGAGGAACGGGGTTGGAACCCACTGGATTAGATAATTGTTCAAAATAGCCTATTGAATATCAGGAATGTATCATATATGTAAACCCTGATATTACACCGCATAATTGTTTTCTTTAATAGCTGTGCACACAGCATATACACATCGATGGATGGTCTTTATACTAAGACCGAAAGTTTCCCCCACTACTTGGTGCAGGTTGCCAGCTTGAACATGGCCATGACGATTCGCTTTCGGGTCGGAACCTGCGATAGGCGCAGTATCAGGACCAATATTACAGTCCTATCAGAAGGGCAACTCTCCCCATTTGACCAAAACTTCAGGGAAAAAAATTAGGGACATCTGGGAGGCGAGAGGTACACTGTTAGCGATATACACACATTTCTGTATGGAAACGGCTTAAGGGCAGATTTCTTTTGCAATTAACCAAAACTTATGCGACAAGGTGTTTTTTCACGCCATTTTTATTGATAAAAGGCCATTTGAATGAAAACAGGCAGAAGACGGCAAACATTCTTTACGCATTTTCACTTTGTCGATAACAAAACGGTGCGGAAAGTGGATGGAAACTAGGTGTTTGACATCCAACCTGATGTAATGCGGTTTAATTGAAAGGGTCAGAGAGATGGGTGGATAATGATAATGTAAAATCAAATTATGACTGTTTTTGGTGCAGGAAACTTGGACTAACAATATAAGTTAGGGGGGAAAAATGCAAAAAAAAAAAGTAGAATATGACCCTTTAACTCATGTATTTGCATATGTTCGGAGTTTTCACACATTAGCTGTGGTCCAGCGATTGATTAAAGGCAGCCTCTCACAACAACGACCAAACAATTCCTTAATGATTCCAAATACACATGTTGACAGTAACCTACACCGTCTTTCAAAGGCAACGGATAAGAATAAATGCATGCTGGTTTTCATTCTTTGAAAATAACTGATGCGTTTTAAACTCCATATGGCTTTCGGTGGCGGCGGATTATTAGTGTGAGACGGGGCTGCGGTTAATTTGAGCATGAAATCTCTGAGCATACTGTAGATAATACAGTGAATAGATCTCCACCCCGAGGGAATGAGGGGCCATTGTTTGGAAACACTTAATCAGTATCAGACGACGACTCTGGTTTAATGGAAAAAGCTCCATTCTGTTGGCTCCCAAGTCTGGATTTCAGCTAAAATGGAGAACAAAATTCAACTGAAAATGCTGATATTATTCTATTCAATATTATTGAACAAACACAAGTGTTGAGTTTGGGTGTCCACATACCTTTTGGCCATGACATGTATGATGAGGTCTGTTTGTTTATTAAAGATCTATACATAAAGTATGAAAATTAAATATTGCAGCTGGCAATGCAATTTAATCGATTTACATTGCAGACCGATGCATGCAAGCTCACACGGCATAAACGTGTTTGGGGCATTTTTCAAATGTTTTTTCAACTGGGAGCTGGCAGACAAGCTGGCGTTATTGATCAGGCCTGTCAACATCAATGAATCTTTGTAAGTTTAAAAGCTGGACATTTTTATTATGTGTATATACAGACCGTGCTGCTTTCGATTGATGTTTCTATATGTTTGGTTGCAGATTTCCAATGGGTGCAGGGTGACGTGTGTGAGGTGCAGTTTATGGTCTATAACCCTATGCCATTTGAGCTACGAGTAGAGAATATGGTGAGCATCAACTGCACATACTCACAAACACACAACTATTCCATGAGGCACTTTTTTATTTTTATTACCATTAATAATGTTCATATATATGGTCATATAATTGACTGGTTAAAGATGAGGAAGAATTGGAAAGCTTGATTTGTTTTTCAGCCTAGGTACAGGCACCTCAATAGAAAGAGACCATTTGTTTTGTTGTTTTGCTTGGTTTGTGTTTGGTTTGGTTTAAATGTTTTGATTTGGTTGTGTTTTTGGTTTTGTGTTTTGTGTTGTGTTTTTTGTTGTTGTTGTTGTTGTGTTTGATTTGTTTTTGGTTTGATTTAGTTTTTTGAATTGTTTTGGTTTGTTTTGTGTTTTTTGTTTGTTGTGGTATTTGGTTTTGTTTTTTGTTGTTTGTTTATTTTTGGTTTGATTTTGTTTTTTGAATTGTTTTGTTTTGTGTTTGTTTGTTTTTTATGTGTTTTTTGAGTTTAGTTTGTTGTGGTGTTTGGTTTGTTTTTTAATTGTTTTATTTGTTTTTTGTGTTTATGTTGTTTGTTTTGTTTTTTGGTTTGTTTTGCTTTGGAATGATATGGTTTGTTTGGGTTGGTTTCATGTTTTTGTTTTGTTTTTAGTGTTGATTTGTTTTTTTTTTATTTTATTTAATTCTATTTTATTCCAATGTTATTTTAAATTAATTATTATTTTTTTAACCCTGTAAGCTCAAATGGTGTTTTTAAAGATTTCCTGTTTCAGTGGCATACCCAAAATTAAAGGCTTTAACATAAATAAAATAAAATAAAAATGGAGGGTCAAGTGTTTGGTGCCATTGTAAAGAAAAGAGACTGTCAGCCTAAGAAACTTTTTTTTTTCTTCTTTTTTTTTTTTTTTTTTTCTGATTTGACATTATATACCTCTGGGTGTAAATTAGGTAGCTCTGAAAATCTGCTTTTGTTTTGTCCCCAATCATGTCAACTGTATCTGAGAAATAAAATTGTGTTGATGTGACAAAGCAATCAAAAGTTTTAGCATTACAAAAATAATTTATCAGTGTCCGAAAATGTCTCCATGTGTCCAAAAGCCTCTCCAAACAAATAAAACAATAATAATTGTACATAAGAACTAATTAAACATGCAAAAACACCAACGATTAAAGGTATGCATAGCATGGAAACATAATTTTAGTAATGAGATTTCACAAAATTAGTACCTTTTGACTCAATGAGTCTGCGTCATTGAATTTGTGTTATTTACTTGGCGCCATCTCCTGGTGCCAAATGTGACATTGTGCGTCGTGTGGATTATCTAATTATCTGTGATCATATTACGTTGTGTGTGGGCTCATTAGAAAGATAATTACCTTCTCTAAGTAATGGTATTTTATATTTTATGTTCTGTTTATGTTTCGTAAAGTGATAAGCGAAAACACGGGATAAAAGAAACACCAACATAATTGTCAAAGACATATACTTAGCTATTACTTGCTATATTTTTGTCTGTGAGTAAAACAAATGAGCTGGTTGTATTCTATATATATATATATATATATATATATATATATTTTTTTTTTTATAAATTATCAAAACGAACTGATTTGTCTGCAAATTTCAAAGCACTTGTTCAGCTTTGATCATAATGCCTGCATGCACTGGAAAGCAGAGCTTCTAAGCTTTCAAACGATACCCATTTTTTGTTGGTCAAGTCTGTAGTATGTATTAATATTCAGACTATTCTTTTTTCCCCACAGCGGGCCTATTAAAGGGCTTAAAAGGTTAAAGTCTTATAAGGTTAAAGTCATTGAAAATGTAAAAATTGTCTTGGAGAGAAAAAGTGTAGAGAGACAGAGTAAGAGAGATAAGAGAGTCCATTATATAAGCTAACTTCTTCGTCTTTGGATTTCAGCTTGTTAAAGTGCATGTGCTCTTTAGTTTTATTGCTTTTGTAAAGATGCAGAAAACCTGAGCTTGACACTTTAATGTCCTTATCACAGTTTAGAACAAGATCTTTCATCAAGAGACCCCTGCAGAGGCATTACAATATTACTCTTTATGTCCCTGTGCACATCACCGTCAGAGAGAAATCCGAGAAAAAGATATCTCGTGTTATTCTTCCACACTTCTTTTGGGGCTGTCTAAGAAGAATGGCATTGAGCACTGGGGAGATCTTTTCAAATTCGTTGTTTAATGATTGTACCATTATAAGAGGGAAGACGTTGTAGATCATCCATTAAAGAGCACCTATTATGGTTTTTAAACATGCCTAATTTTGTTTTAAAAGTCTCATACAATAGATTTACATGCATTCAAGGTCTAAAAACACTTTAATTTGCTCATAATTTAAATTGCAGCATTACCTTTTTTCCCCAGTGTCAAAAACGACTCGTTCAATGATCCGTTCCAAAAGATTCATTCTAAACTCTTTCAGAGAGCCTACTATGCTCTGATTGGTCAGATGACCCAGTCTGTTGTGATTGGTCTACCGCTTGGTGTAGTGTTTGAGGGCGGGTCAAAGATGATCGCGAGCAGCCAATGAAGACCAGAGGCGGGTTTTTTGTTACCAAATTATGTAGGTTAATAAGTAAGTATGGAATTACTAATGACTCCTTTCAGGTGTTTAGAATCGGTTCTTTCTTTTGGGAGTCAATAACTCCATTTGTCATACACTTTGATTTTTGAAACTTTGCAGACTTTTTTACATTCACAAACAGCTATATAACACACTACATGAAAGGTAATATTTGAAAAACCATAATAGGTGCTCTATAAGCTCTTTAAAAAAATAAAAATAAAAAATCCGTCCATACACCATTTTGTAACCAAGTTTCGGTACACAGTTATAGGTTTTGTCTGAACTGTAAAAGGAGCTGAATACCCCTTTTTCCATCTAAAAAGACCTATAACAACAGTGTTTTTTGGGCAGTTCTTGAGTTAAGTTCTTTCCAAGGGGATAAAACAGTGATGAAGCAGGATTGTGATTGTAGTGACTCTTGGATTGAATCCACAACCTTTATGATAGCAGCACAGATCCATAACCATTAGACCAACACCACCCCACAGAGCTATGAGTGAAGGCACAGGTGTATGCCTCTACCAGAAGTTAAACTCCAATCCAGAAAGTTTTTTTGCCCTTTCTCACCAGGAAGGATTTTGGAGAGGTGTGTGTATCTGCCCCCAGATGGTATCAGCACGGTGCCCTATAAACCCTTGTGCCAATCACAACTTGTGTCAGATGGCACCACAAAAGGTGCCAGTATGGACCTGTTTGACAGATGTAAGGGGTCAGGGTTTGGCTAGTTAGTATGGTCCAGTTACACAGCAAAAAAGTATTTTTGTCTGGTTTTCCAGTAAATATTTAAGTCTTTAAAACAAGATACATTTAATTGAAGCAAAATTACATAAGATAAAGTCTGTTTTCAGAGAAATCTTAAATTGATTGTTTTTTTCTTAAAACAAGAATAAAATAAATAAATATTTGCCTATTGTTTCTTATCTCCAGAAACAAGACTTAATTTCTCTATGTAGTCATGCTCTTACTTAAATGAATCTTGTTTTAAGGAAATTAAGAAATGTTTTCTGAAAAAAGAAAAAAAAAAAGAAATAAATATATATTTTACATAATTGTTTTTCCATTATCACCTGCTGGTAGATGCCATAATTACACCATAATGCAGGCAAAAAAAAAAAAAAAAACATCTTTCTTGGCCATTTAATGATTAGCTATTTAACAACGAATTTGCTTCAAATAATGATCAAATAAAAAAAATTTAGTTCTTCAAATGTGTGTGAAAGGCCAATTACTTTCAACATTATTTAAAAATGTATAGTCAAAAAATCTAATTTAAATGACTTAAAATTAAGTCATTATAATTATTAGTAATAATTACTTATTTGTCCTATAAACCTTGTTTTTGAATCACTTCGTTTTTAAAGCTCAAACTGTTTCTTAATGTCTTCTAGTGCAACTCTCATTTTATAATGTCAGTTCATGATACAGCTTTGAAAATACTGTATTTCTTCTGAAGGTATTAATTTCATTCTGGCCTCAGTTTAATTAAGTGCCTCTGATAATGATATGGTGCTTTTGAAAACGGGTTTTACCATTTTTGTCAGGTGGAATGTAATAAAAGACACCAAAGAGCAAATATTTCCACAGGGTCTTTGTAGCAGCCGCTGAAAACCGCTGTTGGACGTCCAGACCAGAAAAGAACAGATTTTTAACATTAGCTGTTGAGCTAATTAACCTTTTCAAAAAGGAATGCAAATGAGTTATTTCAAAATAGGGCTAACACAATACTGAAACCTTTTACAAAATATGAGCCGCAGGTTTAAGATAGTAGAGTATTTTACAGGTTAGGCACTCATGGCTAGGCTTCAGCGCATCAAAGATCTAATCACGTCTCTCATTGTACCTAATGGCTAACTAAGGATTGACTATACCATAGTTACTGAATTGCTATTGTGGCTTAAAATGAATGCTGCTCACCAGAGGTTGAATGAGGAAGACATCTTTGATGTGTCTCAATTGTTTATGGTTCTGCTGTCAATCTTTGACAAAATGTCGTTAAAGGTGCTATAAGTGGTTTTTTGCCGTTTTGTAATGAAAAGGCACACATCGATTGCCAGGCAGAAGGCGCTTCTGGTTGGCTAGTGTTTTGAGTCACTAAAAAAGTGTGGGGCACTCAGCTATGTCTTGTTTGCGGTTTTTAGCGCTAAACAATTATTATTTTAACGTGCACACACGTGCAGGGGTGGGAGGGTTACTTATAAAATGTATTTCATTACATATTACAGACTACAGGCTGTAAAATGTAATTTGTAATGTTGGATTAGTTTTATTTTTTCATGTGTTTTGACAATAACCAAGTGAAAAACAAGTAAAACAATCTGCCAATACAGTAAGAGAAAATACACTTACAGTTGTGCTCAAAAGTTTGCATACCATGGCAGAAATTGTGAAATTTTGGCATTGATTTTGAAAATATGACTTCATGCAAAAAACTGTCTTTTATTTAAGGATAGTGATCATATGAAGCCATTTATTATCACATAGTTGTTTGGCTCCTTTTTAAATCATAATGATAACAGAAATCACCCAAATGGCCCTGATCAAAAGTTTACATACCCTTGAATGTTTGGCCTTGTTACAGACACACAAGGAGACACACACAGGTTTAAATGGCAATTAAAGGTTAATTTCCCACACCTGTGGCTTTTTAAATTGCAATTAGTTTCTGTGTATAAATAGTCAATGAGTTTGTTAGCTCTCACATGGATGCACTGAGCAGGCTAGATACTGAGTCATGAGGAGCAGAAAAGAACTGTCAAAAGACCTGCGTAACAAGGTAATGGAACTTTATAAAGATGGAAAAGGATATAAAAATATATCCTAAGCTTTGAAAATGCCAGACCTTTTTAACAGCTCTGTATAATTATTACATATACATGCACGGCTAATTCAAATACAAGGAAAACATTATTAGAGGTAAAAAGTTAATTTCTCAGTTGTTTACAAGTCTTCACTGAATTGTTGTTAGATATGATGCATTAATACAGATTTGATGCTACTCGGAAGATCTGTAAATAAAATTATACTTAACTGTTAATTAACTGCTTGTTATGATTTCTGTGCCGATAAATCCACCACACTGGGAAAAAAAAAAAAAATGCTGATATATGTTTATTTTAGTGATGCAAGTGGCTAATTTTGGGCTTGTTTTTACAGACCATGTAGCTTGTTTCACTTGCAAGATCTGGCAACAATGCAGTTGGTATTTCACCCACCCTTTATAGCACAAAGTACTGTCATTTTAAAATGAATGTTATTAACCGTTCTTTTATTTTGTTCTAACCGGTAACCTTTTGGAAAGGAGGCTGCGGAACTTCTGAACCGGAACGAAAAAGTACTGTATTTGCTCAGAATGAACCTAAATGAAAAACATTTGTTCCCTGATGCGAACAGGAGAAATCTCACCAAACTAACACCTTGGCAGAACAAAAACGTCACTGCACTTCGTCATCATTTGTTGGCGAATCAAGCAAAGCCTGTTCACCCAGTAAGTTTAAATTAGTCTTTAAGGGCCTATAGAAAGTTCCCTTTAGATAAAAGTTTAGTTACACAGATACATTGGACACTATGAGGGGAGCTGAGCTAATAATATCCTCTTGAATCATCCTTATAAAACTCTAATAAGCTACATTGGATGGAGTCCGAATGGTGACTCTGTGTTTGAATAGAAAGCAAGTAAATTCTCAGCGAAGAGCAGCTCGACTTCTTGGGGCACGATAATAATCGCCCTTATCTTTGCGGTTAGGATGTAAGCATCCCGTTTTCAATCTGTGTCTTGCTCTCATCTTCCGCTGTGATTCCAGTAGCACTGTTTCTTTTCTCCGTAGCGCTGTGAACAAGAGCAATTTTCTTCATGGGTAATGGGTAGAGCATGCTGGGAATGATTTCATGTCTTCCATATCAGATATCAGGATGATTGATTATGTGATGTTTTGTTGTAAAAAAAAAAGAAAAAAAAAGAAGAGAAGGCAAAGAAAACAAACCAAAAAATCCAACCCTTTGTCCATCACCATTTTTTTTTCTTCGTTTGTCTTTTTCTGTCTATTCATTTTGCTGTCTTTATTTTTTGCATTTATCTCTGTCTCTCTTTATATAAATGCGATGTGAGAACTATGACTCTTTCGGTTGTGTGGTTGTTTAACTTCATACCTTTCTCTCCGTTTGTGTGTTTCAGGGTCTGTTGACGTCAGGTGTAGATTTCGAGTCCCTGCCGGCTGCTCTGTCGTTGCCAGCCGAGTCTGGCCTCTACCCGGTTACTTTGGTTGGAGTTCCACGCACCACAGGGAACATCACCATCAACGGTGAGTTTAACAGCTGGCCTTTGATTTGATCGTTAAAAGTGGGTGTGGCTGTAAAACATGTTAGGTTGTGATATTATTGCTTAATATTATTATCCTCCACCCACACAGTATGACCAGGATCATTTATTGAAGTAATTAGAGCCAATTTTGATTGAATCAATTGACTTTATTATTGTCTTTTAACTACCAGTCAGACTTTTCCAAAACGTATACATATTTGAATGCAGATAAAATGATAGATTAGTTTGTGCAGAATATTGAATCTGGTCAATAATGCAATTAACAGAAACAGTAAAACAGAAACCCCTGCTGCCTCAAGCTTTTCTGTCCTTGAATAAATAGGCTAAATATCTCCTCATTAAAAAAGGATAAATTAATTGATCCCTGTCTTATGGCCACTTCTTAAATGCTACAAACCATGACAGTGTTTTAGAGGGCTTTAATGAGCTCTAATTGGCTTTATAACATTAAGTGTAGTCTGTGATTATGAAACATTGAAAGATTTATTTTTCTAAATCTGTCTCGTTCACATGTTTAAGGATGTTTTCAAGTAATTGTATTGGTTTTGTGTGTGTCATGAAGGTTACCATACATCAGTGTTTGGGGTGAACAGTGACTGTCTGCTGGAGGGTCTGATTGGGGTGAAAAGCAGCGGCTGTATGGTGGAGGTCGTGCCATCACTCCCACGACTACAACTCAGCACGTCCTTACCAAGGTCTCGTCTCTTCTCTTCTCTTCTCGTCTAGTCTCATTATCATCTCTTTTCGTCTCGTCTTGTCTCATCTTGTATCGTTTTCTTCTTGTCTCGTCTCGTTCTTGTCTTGTTGTCAGTCATCCTTTTCTCATTCTCTTCTCGTTCTTTTCTCATCACGACCTCTTCTCATCTTGTCTCATCCTCTTCTCTTATCGTCTCATAATTTTCTCGTCTCAGTCTCGTCCTTATCTCGTCTTGCCTTGTCATCTCATCTCTTCCTATCCTCTTCTTCTCCTGTCTCTTATTGTCCTCTTCTCATCTTGTCTCGTACTCTTTGTGTCTCATTTTCTTCCCGTTCTTTTATTTCTCATCTTGTCTCATCCTCTTCTTTTGTCATCTCATCCTTTTCTCTTTTCGGTCTTGTCCTCATCTCGGCTTGCCTCGTCATCTAATCTAGTCTTTTTCTCATCTCATTCTTATCTCATCTCTTCTCGTCACTTCTTAGTCTCGTCTTTTTCTCATCTTATTCTTGTCTCTTCTCTTCTGTTCTCATCTTGTTTTGTCCCATTCTCGTTCTCTTCTCTTCTCGTCTCGTCTCTTCTTGTCTTTTCTCTTCTCACACACTCTCGTCTCATCTCTCCTCTCTCAGTCTTTTCTCCATCTCTTCTTCACGTCTTTTCTCATCTAACTCTCTTCTCTCCTTCTCTTTTGTTTTGTTTCCTTCTGTCCTTCTTGTTGTCTCCTCTTCTTTCTCTGTCTCGTCTCATCTCATCTAGCTCTCATTTCTCTGTCTTCTCAGTTTTTCTCATCTTGCTAAATAAACCCTGACGGGGGTGATCAGGTCACTCTGTTTTATTTTGCGATAATGATCGGCTGACTGTGCATTATTCCTTTTATTACATGGCCACTTGCCAAAATGAATTAATACAGTGACATGAAATATTGATTCAAGTTGAAATTATTTTATTATGTGAGAACAAAGACCAAGGACATGGAGATATAGCACAGCTATGTGGGTTGCCAGGGACAAATGGTCAGTTATACAGTTTAGTCATTATATAAAAGTATTTGACCACAGAATGCCACGATTGACTGTAATTAATCAGGGGGGGTCGGGAGTGTCTGTTACTATAGATTGGACTTTACTGTTACCGTAGACTGTGTAATCTGTGTATAGAGATCGGCAGAACTGCAAATCTGTACATATTGTAAATGGGTCATTCCTACAATTCGGCGACATTCCGGCTTTGAAACTTTTGAAAAATAAAACATACTTTTACAAGTTTCTTCATGTTTCATCAATACAGGGACATATTAAAGATTGTATTAGTCATTAGATTGTATTAGTCATACTGGTCAAGCTAAATGACTAACAAATTCAGATGTCCATCCAGTTAAATTGGCAGCATCAGGGTAGGCAATAACAGGGTGGACATTCAGTGGATAAATTAGCCACTACATGGTGTGTGATTGATATATAGGAAACATAATTGTAAACTAATATTTACGATTTTATTTCTGTTAATGTATATTGAAATTTTTAATGATATTAATTTCCCATATATCTTCCCATCACAGGGTGGACATGTTATGCCTGACCACATATGACTAACACCACAAAATATAGGAAAACATAAATAAAACAATAGAGTTATAAACTTCAAATAACTCAAAGTAATTTAGCAGAATAGGTGATGTACACCTCCAGTATGTGTGATGTAATTTCCTAACATATATCTTCAATGAAAGGTCATAGTATCATGACATAACAGGGTGCGCAATAAATCAAGGGACACGCAAAAATCCTCCACTATCAGTGTTAAAAGTACACATTTACTACAAATGAATACATGTTAGTGAGAGAATCTAACACTAAACTCTTAACTGTATGTGGGGGAAAAATAGAAATCCAATGATTTAGCATTTATTTTTGTCAAAGATGTTTGACGTGCAGTTTTTGGGACATGAGAAAAGGATTTCAGTTATTTAAAATGTAACTTTTAAGCCCACAGAAGTGATTATTACATTATTATTACATTATAAAAAGACATCTTTATAATAACATCTTTATTCTTTTTAACAAGCCTATCAAAATTGTAATCAGGTGAAATGAAACAATATAAATACCACACACACTTGTAATGGGGTCTTAAATAACACAGAATTGTAGGAATGACCCATATTTACAAGCGTTCCTGTGCGAGACGTTGCTTTACACTGAAAAACAGCGTGGACGGACTCAAAAACGCGTTCAGTGCGAACGGCCCCTACTAAAATTCAAATGAAAAACACTTTAATACAATGACCAGGAAGAAGAGAGTAAGGGAGAGAAAAGGCTTAACATGAAAATAGTGTTTTTCTCCTTGGATTAGTGTCGTTGTTTTGGCAGTAAATAGTGTTTATCATAAGGGAAATGTAAGAAAATCACGTTAAGTGTTTAAACTACCCCTGTACTACTGTACTTTTATTTTGAATTAATGCAGTAATCCAGTTTTTGTTTTTACCCCTCTTTCGCTCTCTCTCTCTCTCTCTCTCTCTCTCTCTCCAAGAACGAGCTCTAACATTTGCAATAAAATGTAATGGCATGTCATGAATAGGTGCGTTTACTGGTGTTTTAAAATCCCAATTTGGGAAACAACTAACATGCACTCAAATGCCTAATGATTTTGACAAAATGATCTTGCTTCTGACAGAAAACACACGCTGATTGTCACTGATCTTTTCCCCAGCTATTTTTGTGTCAAGTGTAGTGTCCGTGTAAAGCAACAGCTGATATCTCACACAACTCACGTGAAAGGTGTGTGTGTTTCAGGTCCATTTCTCTCGATTTGTGGAACATTCTCAGCAGTTTGGGTGTGTGACGCTAAAATACGGGACAAACGGCATAGCATATGGATTTCATATGGAACGCAAGTTTTTCCCTTAATTACGGGACGATTCCTAATTTTACAGGACGTTTGGCATATTTTGTTAATTTTACCTGATACTGCTTCAGCGTGAGGGTGACTCTCTCTCTCTCCACACACTATCATAAATTCCCTGTCGATGATGGCAGCGACAATGGTTGTCAGGAGCGGGGAATGGCAGAATTCAAGTGATAATGCCCCAATTACAACAACGTTTCACAAAGTTTCCAGTTTCATAAAACAGCATCCAATACAGTTAAAGGGAAACTAACGACAGTAGATAATGGTCTTCTGAAGCAGCAAAACAAGTGGATATACTGAGGGTATACGCAAATATTGATCCTTAGAAGTTGTTGGCAAACAGCCCTGGGAAAAAAGCAAGCATACGGCGTATAGGTGCGTATGGCCCCGACTATACCACTGTCTTCGACACAAGTCATATTACGTAGCAGTCATTGTGATCTCCTGTGCACCTGTTTAATTTAGCTGTAGACCTTTTTAAGGATTTTTCTCTCTTTTAACTTCTTTCTTAACCCCTTAAACTCTGCCACATTTTTGGGCTGCCGCCCGCAATTTTACATAACTTTTACATAAATTTTACAAAAACATACTCTGGACTAATTGCTAAAAATTAGTCTCATTTTTCAGAGAACTGCCCAAATAAAAATACAAAAAGACTCCAATTATTCATAAATATTATTGTATGTGTTTTATAATCTTATGATAAACAGAATATATATAAAAAATAAAAATAAAAAACTTTTTTTTGTCCTAAATTTGTAAACATGTAATTCTGGTTCTGTTCACTGAATCTCACTTTGAAAAGTCTAATTTTGTTCCACTAGATGGCAGTAAGCACTAGAAAAAATATTTTTTCTCTATCATATTCCATCACAATATACAGATCTGAAATGTAGGTGGCACTCTAATGCATTTTAGCCCTCAAATATGTGCTCGTCCATAGATATTCAGTCTAATTTTCAGTTCAAGCACTACCCTTGTTGTTTCATTGAATATCTTTGCCTCTGAGTGGAATAGAAGGTCATTCTAGAAGTCATTTGAAAGCTGAGATCCTCCCCTTTGCGATTTTAAAAAACATTTTATCATCAGTTGTCGAAAACATATTTTCTGGATGATTTGTTTAGCATGCTTTTCCTTCTGGATGACATATTTTGTTCTATGCACACTGTACGATTTTTGGCCACAATTCTGCTTTTATTTTCTTTACATTTTTCATGCATTTTCTTTACAACTTAATATTAACGACTATTTTACTTTTAATAAATTTACTTTAAACATCTGTAAACTTCTTTAGTTAGATTCACACCACTCCAGTTTTATAAAAAAATAACAATTTATATTGGTAAGTATTTATGGGATGTTTTAATCCAAATCAGCAGATACAGTTGGATACAGTTATAGAAATCTATGTTGTGTTTGTGTATTATCCATAGGGAATTTGCAAGCTCAATATATTATTAGCCTATATGAATTTTATGAATAAATTTTGCGTGGCTGATAGGTTACTAAGAGGAGAAAGACGTACTATAACCCACTTTTTTGTGTTCCCCAATGTGAACGGAGAAGTTTGTAATTTTTCGGGCCACAAGTCTTTTTATTTCCACAATAAATATTTGCTTGTTGTAGCTAATTATTACTGTAGGCTACCTCCCGCACTCGCGTTCGTTCTCAACATCTGTAATTTTGTGTATTTGTGATCAGGCTGTCGTATTATAGGCCTATCTGACAAAATCCGTCTTTCTTTTTATATGTTAGCCTATGTTCGTGATGGAGTGGTATTGGAGCAACGGAAATGCTGATGTCCTGACTTTCAGAGAAAGAAAAATGCTCCTCCGTAGCGGGCAAATCTCGCCATTTCACTTCTATTCCGCAATGCTCCCGTACGTGAGTCACGTTCACTGTTTGGGGCGATTGGGACCACAGTCGGCTACAATGTGTATCGTACAGTCTGACATAATGTCGCACAGTGTGCCATGGCGATATCATTGCGTTCATATTGTACAGTCTGACAAGCAACAATCTTAAAGGCCTGTAAACATCCTACAGTGTATAGTGGGCTTAAGATATAACATTAGTTCCCTATCTGTCACTCACTCGACGTTAGTGTCAATGTAGTGACACTAGGGGTCACTCTTGGGAGCCCGAGACACCTCTGGTCTTTGATAAAAGGCCAATGAAAATTGGCGAGTGGTATTTGCATGCCACTCCCCCAGACATACGGGTATAAAAGGAGCTGGTATGCAACCACTCATTCAGATTTTCTCTTCGGAGCCGAACGGTCATGCTCATTGAGCTGAATATCACTGTTCATTCACCTCTGCTGGATCAGACGGCGCATTTCAGCGGCTTCTCCCTCCTCTGCACTGGTGCATTGCAGAGAACGCCCCTGGGCGCTTCGGCAGAAAAACTAGAGAGTATATTTTCTGAAAGAGCAATTTTCCCCTCTAAAAGAGTATATTTCTCTAAAAGAGCGCACACAAGGAACGTCTTTTTAAAGACGCGTCTTTCTAAAGATGCCTTTCCAATTGTGTGTTATTCCTGGTTGCGGCCGTTATCTCTCAACTTCGGATGGTAATGATCGCTGTCTTTCATGTCTGGGCGCGACCCACACGGAAGCAGCGTTTGTGAATGGTTCATGTTCTCACTGCGAGAACATGACCATGGCAACGTTGTGGTCGCGGCTTGCTTTCGTAAGAAAGCAGGCCACCCCAGCGGCTCCCCACCTCGGTCCTTCTACCTACGGGTATGAGGCCAGCGCGGCTAGCACTGGGGGCGATTTGGAGACCCCAATGGGATTATCTCTGCTGGGTAACCCCCCGCGGACCTCCCATTCCCCAGCATGCTCGTCTGCCCCAATCGGGCTTCTGGATGAGTTCGCCAGCTCGTCGCACAGCGAGTCTGGCTTCTTGTTCGGAGCTCGCGAAGATGATGAGCTCTCAAGCGCAGCATCGGAGAGCGGGCTTGTCCAGTCGGACGCAGAAGCCTCAGCTGGGCTTCCCCCTTCGGGGACGATCGCCCAGTCACAGGCCACATCGAAATGACGGACATGCTTTCCCGGGCGGCCGCGAGCGTCGGGCTAGAGTGGAACCCTCCACTCTCCCCTGAACCCTCGTGGCTTGATGATTGGTTTCTGGGCTCGCCCCGCTCCAGTGCCATTCTTCCCGGAAGTGCATGAGGAGCTGACGAAGTCGTGGGAGGCACCTTTCACTGCCCGGCCCCGACTCTGCAGTTCCCCTGCTCTCACTACCCTCGATGGTGGGGCGGCCAAGGGCTATACGATGATTCCCCCGGTGGATAAGGCGCTCACGGTGCACTTATGCCCGCAGATTGCCGCCACCTGGCGTGGACGCCCTAAGCTCCCGTCCAAGCCCTGTAGGCTCACGTCGTCCCTGACGGCTAAGGCCTATAGTGCTGCTGGACAAGCCGCCTCTGCCCTGCACACCATGGCTCTCCTGCAGGTCCACCAAGCCAAGGCGCTGAAAGAACTGCACGAGGGTAGTTCCACCCCAGATTTGATGCAGGAACTGCGCTCGGCGACCAACCTCGCCCTCCGGGCGACGAAGGTCACGGCGCGGTCTCTCGGGCGGACGATGGCCACACTAGTGGTCCAGGAGCGCCACCTTTGGCTCAACCTGGTCGAGATGGGCGAGGCCGACAAGACACGGTTCCTTGCTGCCCCCATTTCCCAGGCAGGCCTATTCGGCGACACCATCGAGGACTTTGCCCCGGTGCGGCTCAAGATCCCGCACCCCGTCTACTCGTCACCAAGGGCGTCCCCCTGCGGTGACTGCACCGGCCCCGGCATGGAGCCCACCGCAGGAAGCCAACGCCACCCGTCTCACAGCCGGCGCCGAAGAACCCACGGAGGTCCTCGAAGCGCCCCTGAGACAGGCAACCCAGGGACGAGGGAACCCACTCACGTGGAGCTGGTAGAAAGACCACTCCATCCCCCGGTGGAGGGCCAGGTAGAAAATCTTTTGTTGCCTTTTTGTTTGATTTCGCCGCACGCCCAAGTGGCTGCGGTACCCAACAGTTCAGCAAAAGAGCGGCTTCCTTCCTCCCTGGGTCACATACCCGGTGTGTACGGTCGTCACCACGACTACCGTCCAGAGGCTTTTTCTTGCAGGATTGGCGCTCCAGCGGTGCCCTTTCCGCCCCTGAGCGCCCAGCTGTGGCACACAGCCACCCCTGATGTGGCAGCCTCCACGGGTTATGAGGACAGGCCTCTTCCTCCCCCGTCCCAGGCTGTTCCGGGGGTGGTCACAAGGAGCCAGGTAAGTGCTTCGATGTCCCTAGACTCAGCACGCCCACTACATGCTGTGGCACCTCGCGCTCCGCCCCGCCACGATTCACCACCTGCCGGTACGTCCGACGACGTTGTCCCCGTGTGGCTGATCCGGACCGTCCGACTCGGCTACGCGATTCAGTTCGCCAGGCGCCCGCCCAGGTTCAGCAGTATTCACTTCACCTTGGTCAAGGGCGAAAACGCTGCCACCCTGCGCGCGGAGATCGCTACCCTCCTACGGAAGGACGCGATAGAACCTGTCCCTCCAGCCGAGATGAAGGAAGGGTTTTACAGCCCCTACTTCATCGTACCGAAAAAAGGTGGTGGGTTGGAAAGACCATGTGACGTATTCTTCCACTTAAATATCCCCCCCTCTCTTTGGGCGAGGTGTGGTCTCCGCGGTTCTTTTTTAGGGAGTGGAAAAAGAGAAGGGGAAAAGAGGCCACGACTGGGTTAAGCCTGTCTCTATCTTTGGGTAGTCGACTTGTCCCCAAAAAGAGTCGTTCGACACTCATAACTGTGTCGGGAGAGGTTATGTGTCGACCTGGTGTGCTGGCTATGAGGCACACAGCAAGTCTGCCCACCACACACCGCCAGTTCACGTAACACAGTTCAGCCTTGTGGCGTTTTGAATAGGGACCCCTAGTGTCACTACATCGACACCAACGTCGAGTGAGTGACAGATAGGGAACGTCGTGGTTACTGGTGTAACCTCCGTTCCCTGATGGAGGGAACGAGACGTTGTGTCCCTCCTGCCACAACGCTGAACTACCCGCTGAAATGGCCGGACCTTATATCGGCTCCTCAGCATAAAACCTGAATGAGTGGTTGCATACCAGCTCCTTTTATACCCGTATGTCCGGGGGAGTGGCATGCAAATACCACTCGCCAATTTTCATTGGCCTTTTATCAAAGACCAGAGGTGTCTCGGGCTCCCAAGAGTGACCCCTAGTGTCACTACATCGACACCAACGTCTCGTTCCCTCCATCAGGGAACGGAGGTTACACCAGTAACCACGACGATTATTCAGCCAAGCAAGCTCACAGACATGTAAACAATCGCACATTTTTTAGAGAACTTCCTAAGGTAAAACCAGATATATGGTTTGTTTGAGCAGATTTTGGCTGGTTGAAGACTCCAAAAGGTCCCAAAGCCCACAGTGCTAATTACAGTAATCCTTAAGGCCTTCTTCAGTAATTCCTTAACACACACACACACACATAGAGCAGAAATAAATGAACTTTTCTCCTCCATTTGACAGGATTGTCAGTCTTCTTTTAATAACAGTTAGTGCTGCCATGGATGCTCTAAACATATTAATTGAAATTAACATTATTCTTCAAACTGGCATGAGTCAGTATGAAATGACATTCTTTTGAAATTTGAAATTTTTTTTCTCACAGCAAAATGAGTTACTTTATGCAGACGCTTTACAAAGCAAAACACAGAAGCTTGGGGCCCCCATTTTGACTGATCTCTATTTGGGAGCCAAAAATCAGAGCTTGAATATAATGTTCTTAAAAGCAAAGAAGTGTGAAAATGTAAGAAATAGGTTAAAACTTTTAAAAGATTAGCTAAAGGTTCTTTAGACAACACCAAAACAAAAAAGGCACTGAAGGAAGATTTATGGGACCGATTGTGGATGACACAATGTCTTAATGGAACGTTTATATAACACGGAGTTCTGCCGCAAGCTATTCTCAAGAAATCAAAAGTTTCCTTTTATAAGCCAATATAACAACAGCAAAGATGAAATTTCATAAAGATATATTTTGTTCTAGATTTTTGTTGGCTTAGCTTGCATTGTTGCATCACCTAATGTAATCGCAAAAATAATGATTGTTTTCAGACGGATTTTCCGAACACTCTCCTCATCTGCAATTGGTTGGATAAACAGATCCATGGGTTTGGGTCCAGTCCCAAACTTATGCCATTGGTTGAGCCAATGTTGCTGTATTGGACTGATTGGGATGCACAAACAAACAGAGCAATGATTTGATAGACCCACAGAGCCACAGTGTTTACCATTTTTGGGGAAGTCAACCTGTAAATGGATTGCATGTTAAGCTGCTTGAGAGTTCCTTCTTGAAAAATAGCTTGTTTCTTGAAAACCTCATTTATTGCTGAGCTACTTTCACACTGTTGAAAGAGTAAATAAGTTAGTAGTTTCATTCTTGTTAAACTTAAGTGGTCATGAAGGGTTTTTATTTTTCTTCTTGGTCCAGGTCTGCACATCTGTCCAGTGAAGATCTGTCTAGCAGTGTGTCCATACAACTATTTAATGGAGAAAAACAAGAGCTGACCATCACGCTGGAGAACATTGGCACAGAGACGCTGAACACACTTGAGCTGACGTCTAAAACACTCAGCACTAAAGGTATGCACACGCACTTGGGGTTGTGTTGATTAGTTGATTAGTTCTACCACTAATCGATGTGTTTGGTCCAGTGCTGCAACTTACGATTATTTGGACATTTGATTGTTTGTTAGTTATTTCTTCGACTGATCGGGTGAAAAAGGCAATTTTATTTTACTGGATTTAAAATAAAAAGAATATATATTTAAAAAATATATAAATAAATGCTAAAAATTGTGTACAAAAAAGGTTTAACATATAAATGTTACAATAGGGTAATTTTTTCCCACTTCAACTCGTCTCGCCATTTTTCAAATGAGTTTTAGCACTTAAAGACATTTTTACAACTGTAAAGTGTCATCACTGAAGGAGCTTCTCCATGCATTTCCGACTAATCGATAATAATATTAATTGTCAAATATTTTTATTTTTGATTATAATTTATGTTATTCATTAGTTGTTGCAGCACTAGTTTGGTCTTTGTTGACTTGTCATTGATCACATGACTTCAGTTGCGCTTGTTGTATATGGCAACAGCAGGAGAAAAAGTCTTCTTTCCACAAAATACATCTCTGTGTATTTGCGTACAAACATATGCAAATATATTTGGAATTACGGGAAAGGGAAAATTACTTTTTGTCCACAAAGCACGTAAATGCGCTGAATGCGCTGTGGACATTTAATGTGCGTGCATACAAGTCATAATTTTTGCACACTGAAACTAATAAAGTGTCTTTCACAGGCCATGAGTTTCTTGTCCGCTTTGCGTGAGTAGCGCTATTTGTATGGCACACGGAGTAACAGAATTTTCAAAGATAAAAAAATAGTTTAAAACGACAGAAAAGTCATTTTATTTGCTCAAAATGTACAGTATGTGCTATCTTTATGCTTATTACAGGATCGCATCATTCCTCTCGCGTTGCTTGTATTGAAATCAATTGCGTGTTTCTTGTCTGCTTCGTGCGAGGAATGCAATTTCAATGGTGCACAGTTACAGTTGTTTCACTGATAAAAAGAGAGTTTAAAATAACAGAAAACTAATTTTATGTTACTCAATGCATGTGTGCAATATATTTATGCTTATTAGAATATTGTGCCGTTCCTCTCACACCACCTGTATTGAAATCAATTTCTTCCTACATGCATGTTGAGTTGCTGCCTATTTTCAACGGTCCAATTCGCTAATGTAAGACGTTCCGGGTCAGTTAGGATGCTGCCTTAGAAGGCTGCTACCTATGTAGGCAGTAAAAATCGAGGCAGCTTACTAGGTTTTGAAACAGACCCTGAACATTGTCCTGCTCTCTATCAAGCCGTAAACGCTGCAGTTTTTTTTTATACAATGCGAGTGCTGTAATGGGACTGCAGTTCAAAGGCTGCTCTGATTGTTCTGAGCTCGTAATAGAGTCTGTGCATTAGTCTGATCACTCGAACCCATCTCCAATTTCCCATGACTCTACTGTTTTGATGTGCGCTTTCTTTGAATTAAGACGTCTGCTCTTACACATGCCGTCTGTGTGTCTTTGAGGATGGAAAATAAGACAACGCAGGGCTCTTAGCAGTATTCCACGCACACACAAACATGAAAAGCGTTGTCTTTGTGCTCGGTGAGTGTGAGTGTGTGTACTTTAATCCCAGACTGCTTTCAGCATCGGTGACTGAGCAGGTGGCCTCTACAGGCCGTGAGTGCGAAACATTTACAAACACACACACACTTTCTTTTGACGTTGTTGTGCAGGTGTCCTTTTAGTGAGCTCTGTATTTGTGGGTTTACTTAGCTGTACTTTGGGGACACATTTGTCCCTAGAAGTGAGCTAAACCTGACAAAACTTCCCTTTGGGGACATTTTGCGATGTCCTCCATTGGAACAACGGTTTGTAAATAAAGCAAACAAAGTTTTTGAATTCTAATAATACAAAACGTTATATTTTACGATAGGAATGGACCGTGGATTAGTCTGTAGTACTGTAAGTATAGTTAGCTTTACGGTATAAAAAACACAATAAAAGTCTGCCATGTTGAATTTATTTTGTCAAAAATAAAAGACACAATAACATATAAAGAGGACAGTCTTATAGGATTATAGATGAGGGTTAAAGGGTGATTCGGATGCGACATCACACCCTGAATAGGTAAATAAAATGGCTTCTAAAGATCTGTCCGCCAGCATGGACACCATACATCAGAGGGTTAAATAAGCTAAAAAAAATAACAACCGCCCAAATGTACGAAAGTAGAATTTAACACAAGTTGGAAAAATGACATTCGAGGGGGAATGTTGAAAAATGTGTTATTTATGAGGAAAATGATTTTTTAATTTTTCTGTTATGGTTTATTTAAGAAGGCGTGTTAAGCTAGAGCAATGCTATCTCATGAAACATGATTTCAGAATTAAGAAAATAACCGATGTCTTGTCAGATATATCCGTGCTATTGGACAGCACTTTTTACATTTTCCAAAGCAGTGTTTGTTTTTGCAAAACTTACTACCACATTTTAGGGAGCTGTTGGTGGTGTGCTGAGTGGTTTTTGCAAACCTGGTCTTATAGAATCACGTAACTATACCTACATTTTACATGGGTCGTACACATCGTAGCAGTTTCCTGGTGAAATAAACACTAGAGGCACTACAACAACAATTACTTCTATTCACTTTCACTAAAATCATGAGTAAAACGGCAGATTAGTAGTAGTTCATAAACAAAATGCTATCTTATGACAAGAGCTAAGTATTGATACAGATTTCCCGATTCGATTCACAAGCTTTTGATTCTATATTGCTTCATATGTGTATATTTCAGTTATAATGTCCCTTTTACTTACATATAAAAGAAATTCTCTCCCAGCTAATGCTGTTAATTATATAGGGGACCTTCTAACTAGGTACATTATGAAAATATAAATTTTACTAATTATATTTGTCACATTTTAGCTTTTTAAAAAATGAACAAACCCATGAATTAAATCAATAAATATAATTTTACAGTATATTGCATATATTATTTTTTGTTATATATATTTTTTGTTTAATTGCATAATTTGTACTATTTACTGGTATTTACATTGATTTGTTGAACATGTGCTAAAAACTGGTACTGTCTCTTTAAGTAAACCGGCATTTCTTTAAAAAGCTACTGTAAATGAGCCCATATTAAGGAGAAAGACTCTAATGGCTTTACCTAATCCGTACTAGGCATTATTAAATGTTTATTTAATTACATTTATTTAATTCTAGGGTATTAAAAAATCATTATTCAATGACAAAACGGTTTCGTGGATCTCGTCTTTGGACACACACATTACATGGAAAAACTTTTAACCTCAACATGCAGTGAAAGGATCTCACTGCTGAATACTTCACCAATATACTACTTAATTACTGGTGAGTGAAATCGAAACATTTACCAGCCAGTTGCCAAATATATACACGGAATTTGGTTGCAAATGCGAGCGATTTCCTCTCATTGTATTAGAGTGTTGTACAAAGCGGAAAAGATCGATCTTGGGATTTAAGAATCAATTTTAAGATCATTGAAATGAAGACATTTATACTCACCTATACTTAAGATATCTAAACACTTTTACTATTGCGCATGAGCTGAAAGGTGAAACATTTTTACATTTACATTACATAACCAGCTACATTAAACAAGCTTGTTCAAGTGCGATCAAATTGCACGCGTTGCTCTTGCAATGCAAAGGACCGTGGAACCCTCCTTCAGATAACTGTTTGTCTATATTTTCACCCGTTATATTTCATCCACCAGGCGAAAATCGTTAGTCAGATTGCTTGGAAAGCAATAGCACACCGCTCCTGAACAAGTCACACCATTTGAGGTATCATTCGTGTCTGTAGCATAAACAGCATGGGATGAGTTGGCCGTTAAAAGTTTATAAGCTTGAAGATGTTTATAAGTGGGTAAGGGGTTTATGAGCCACAGCCTGAAAGTTATAATGCTTGCCCTAATTAGTCCAAACACACTTAATTATTTTGATTTATTGTTTTATGTCATATTCTTGTTAATGATGATAAGTTTAATGTAATTTTTCACATCTGACATACACAAGTTTCATAGTTTTATATCCAGTCAGGGATTTGGATCATTTTAAAGACTTTCTTTTATTATTAATGCTAAAATATATGGATTAATTACTTTCCTGTAGAGATAAAAGTGTGGATGTACTGTTGCAGTTTGATTTTGATATTTCATGGAATGATTTTTCAAAACATCCTTGGAGTGAGCTCACACATGTTTGTTTATATATCTTTACGCTTTCTTTCGGGAGTTGAAATGCTCAAGAGACAGATATTCCTGTAGGCTGCAGTAGGACTATAAATATCATGTTTAGTTTCCTTCTAGAAGTTGACATTGCTAGAGGAAGGGAAACCAGAAGAGAGAGAGAGAGAGAGAGAGAGAGAGAGAGAGAGGAGAAAAAATATCCATTAATCATGTCACATTTGGATGTGGAAATGTCAAGCTCTCGCAGTCCTTGCTGCACATAACCCAGGACCTCCAAGCACTAACTAGCTCACCTGTCTGTTTCACAAGCTGGTTTTATAACGAAAAGTTTCTAAAGAAAAAAAGAAAAAGATATAAAGAATCTCTCAGAAACGTATGCTTCTGTGAAGGCGTGCAAATAAACAAAGCTACCGTATTGCCAAAATTGAACTACCGAAACTAACTTTAACGTTTGGCAGTGTCCAATATTTCATCATGTGTGCAACACAAACAATATTTATCCTCGTTGCAAGTGAACCCATATTTAATGTAGTCTGGGTCATATTTCCTTTGACCTTGCATAGTTTTGGCTAGCTTCTACCAAGTGACAGATGAATTTGCGATTAAGAATTTGATTAGAATTTGAATTTGCGAATTTGATTAGACCCACAAACTTTGATATTAACAATACAAATAATAATAATAATAATAATAATAAAAAAAATCTTAATCTGTGTTTTTATCTTGTTTTCCACTTTAAATGTCTAAACATTCTTAAAACAAGGTATATTTACTTGAGAAGCAAAATTATGTCAGATAATAAAATTAGTTTTTAGCGAATATATCTTGAATTCAGGTTATTTTTCAGATTAAAAAAAATATAGAAGATCAATGTGAAGGAAAATGGTGTGTTCACGTGAGAACTTGAGTTGTTTTTAGCACTAAACAATGCAAGTTCTCATGAATACACAAGCCACTGTTAACAAGCTCCACTATAGCGCTCATGAACGCACAACAGATATTGAGATTTTTACTGAAAAATGACTTCATTTAAAATTACGTTGTTTTTCACCAAAGCCTATCGTTTAACTTCAGAAGATTTGGAATATAATGCACGAGTCGCAATGATGCTTTTGGGTCCTTTTTAAGTTAGAACCTCCTAAGACCCCCGCGTGACTGCTGTGTGCATTTTCCATTTCCCTTTTTGATTTGTAACTAGTAAAAAACAATAAAAAATTTTTTTTTTCAGTTTTCATAAAAATTGTTGTCCACATATGAGTGTTTGATATTCGTTACAGACATTACAGCTGATTTTCTGTAAAGCTGAATAAATAATTATTATTCAAAGTAGTCTAGCATCATCCAATCACTGCCAACCATGTTAAAATAAAATGTAGCATTATACAATTCTGAATCTATGTACTGATTATCATTGTCTCATGTCTGCCAAACATGTTGAGTGATCCAAACATCATCTGCAGCCTGAAACTGAACTTTTGGTCGGATTTTAGGATTGAATGTATAATAGAAAGATATAGGATGCTCCCTTGCTCCCTACTGAGTGAATGACTTAACCTCCAGTGTGCTGTCTGTCTTCACTGGTCTCAGAACAGTTTGAAATGCACCTTATTTTCATCCTAACTCCATATAAAGCCTCTGAAAGCAACATTTTTTAGCTTTTGGATGAACCCATTTATTCTCAAGGTGAAAATGCACAGTAAAAACTGTATATAGGAATGCATTTACTACTGTTAATGAATAGAACCATATTGCACAGTGATAACAGAATTAAACATAACAAAATATAAATTAAAATGAAGCTAAATGACCCACAGATGTGTTAAGATGCTTTTTCTACTTTTGTGGAAATTCGGTGCCAGTTTCCACATATGTGGACATCATGTTTATCAGCTCGCTGACGTGCGAAAAGTGAACGGATTTTTTAAAAGCGGCATATCAAACGAAACTAGAGACTCTACTCTTTACAACCAAACAGGTTTCAATGAAAAACCTTAGAGATTTCTTACCAGAGGCACTTTTGTTGGTGCTGCATCCGTAGGAGCGCTTCACGGAAATTGACAGCATGCTGTTGTGTCACGTGACTCGGTGCGGCAGAAATGTAACCCTTTAAATTACAGTCTAGAGTCTTGTGAATAGTATTCAGTCAGTTTTTATTCATTTAAATTATGTGTTGCGTATAGCGTAGCCAAAATACAACGTCCACGCATGTGGACGTGGCGTTGCACAAGGCTAAAGTGAGGCACTATCCACTACCAATGCATCAAAAAGTTGGACCACAGTATTCAATAAAATTTGGAGTTTGGAACAACATGAAATTGAGTAAATTGTGATGGAAATTTGTCTCCAAACTCCACTGGGCAAATAGTTTTTTCTTGTTTTTATCCAATGGGATAAAAATAAGCTTAATTCAAGATTTTTACTGGAAACAAGACCAGAACACTGTTTACGAATTTTTATTTAATTTGTAATTATTTCTTTTAACAGCGCAACAGCTCTAGATTAAAAATGCTCTTGAATCTTTCACCTGATACATAACTTAGAAAAATTAAATAGAACTAGCCTTGTTCTTGCTGCTTGAGAGAAGACCACTATGTCTTTCAACCTCAGCAGCTGCTGGCCATCTCATTTCTTTCTATGCTTCTTTCTAGTTTCTCCATCCTATAGTGAGTCTCTACATCTACATGAGCTCTCAACAGCTATTTGAACATGTTTTCCAGGCTGCCTAAAGGCAAAGAAACACTCTCTCTCACACACACACACACACACACATATTGACTTTCTTGCATCACAGGTACTGTAGAGCCACACTGGCAATGTATTTGAGGCTTAATGTGACTGAACAGAAAGCTGAGGAATGAGATATGGGGAAGGACTATATCCTGATGCCGCCCACAGAAGTCTTTATTTATGTCTGCTGATACTGAAACTTCCATACCTGTGCCCATATACAGTACAGTGTTTGCTGCTGTACTTCACCTCTGACAGCATGTTCCACATGATAAATGAGGTTTCTCAGGTCTTTGTGGTTTTGGAAGAAAACATTTTAGTCTTTTAGAGGATTCCAACGTATTTCCTTTTGTTAGATAAGTTCAGTAATTATTTTGGCTTGAGTTTTCCTTTTTTAATTGGAGCTCTGGCCTCATTTTATTTAGTAACCTTGTTTTGCTTTCTACATTCCTACACCAGTGTTGCGGAAACTAAGGCGAATATTTTTCACTTTCTCAGGTACAAGCTACTCATAATTTTAACTCAGTTTTAGTTCAAAGTACTTAGCTATACTACAAGTTACTAAAAGAGTAGCTAGCAACATTAAAGGTATTTAAGGAGGCAGTTTGTTTTCTTATCATAAGATGATGTATTTTGTTATTAAACAGTTGGGATTTTCTCCCCTTTTTCTCCCAATTTGGAATGTCCAATTCCCAATTTTTGCTCTAAGTCCTTGTGGTGGCGTAGTGACTCGCCTCAATCCGGGTGGCGGAGGACGAATCTCAGCTGCCTCCGCGTCTGAGACCGTCAATCCGTGCATCTTATCATGTGGCTCGTTGAGCGCGTTACCATGGAGACATAGCGTGTGTGGAGGCCCACACCATCCACCGCGGCATCTTACGCACAACTCACCACGCGCCCCACTGAGAGCGAGAACCACATTATAGCGATCACGAGGAGGTTACCCCGTGTGACTCTACCTTCCCTAGCAACCAGGCCAATTTGGTTTCTTAGGAGACCTGGCTGGAGTCACTCAGCACGCCCTGGGATTCGAACTTGCGAACTAAGCCAAATAAGGCTTTTTATGGCTTTCGTTTCGTCAATGTTTTTTAAAACAATTTCTTAACTTGTTAATTTAAAAATATATATATATATATATATAGTTTGAACAAACTGATTCACTAAAATAAATCAAGCTTTCCAATTTAGACTTTTTATAGCTTTCTTTTCTTTTTTCAACTGGTTCATTTAACATGAATAACTTTTTTCAGTTGTTTGAGCTAACCGATTTTTCTGAAATGAACTTGTTCACTGAAATCAGACTTTCCAAGCTTTCCAAATCAGCCTTTGCCAGGATTTTATTTCTTTTTTGGACTGATTCAATTAACATGAATCACTTTTTTGAACTGTTTGAGATAGCCTATTCACTGAAATGAACTCATTCACTTAAATCAGGCTTTCAACACTCGCACACAAAAGGGCACATTCTTGGAGAGTGTGTTTGATAATTGACTCAATTTAATGTTGTGCGTCCACAACACAATGTGAAAATAAAACAGTAATGCTGGTTTAGTCACACAAAATTTGTTAACTTGTTAGTTGCTCTCCAACACTGTCCTACGCTTATCAAAAGCAGTCATAATTTCCACTGTCAGCTCTCTCTCTCTCTCTCTCTCTCTCTCTCTCTCTCTGCATTGATGTGATGTAGCTTGACTGAAGTTGATTCCACTCCAGCGGAGATGCAAGGACAAAGACATGCATTTTAGTTCTGCTATGCTACATGGACTCCACTTCCCTTTTCATCTGTATCTTCGTGATGGGAGTACTGTCACACATGTCAAAACACATATACACCTGTCTCAGGTGCGCTGCGTACAGTTCATGACCTCTAACCTGCTGCATCTGGTCATAACCCAGCATATCTGTGGCTCACCCGCATTTTGTCTCTGTCTGTTTTGATGATGCTCATGCATACAGGTCCACTGCTCTTCTGCAAGTTTTCAATGCTGCTTCCTTTTACTTTGTTTGTTTCATTTTCAGGGCTGTTGTATTGTCCTGACTGGGAATGCCACCCAAAAATTCTGTCATTATTTACTCATTATCATGTTGTTTAAAATGCGTATGACTTAAAACGCAAAAGTCTCTAAAATACCATGAATTCCAGAAGAGCTCTGGGAGCATTCTGTGCAATCTCCAACCATGTGTATACTAAGATGTTCTCATAATAACCTTGCTACTAGATGCTCGTGCTGCCTTCAGGGGCTAAACCAGCATGTAGCAGTCGATGGTCTAATTACGCCCCCTAATTACCCAGCAGTACATTAATACACTGGAACAGAGTCCCTGTTAGGATAAAATCTGTTATTGTTTTATTTGTGGTCTAAGTGCTTTCATAGGCTCATCCGATGAAAAGAAGCCATCAGAACCATGCATATTTAAAAGCCTGTGAAAAAAATCGCTTTGAGATTGCTGTGAATGAAGTTACATTTATATTGAAGCCATGACCTCTGAGGTTTGGAGAGCAGCACAGGCTGACAGTGAACTGAGATGTGTAACGTGTATTTTTTGGTTTTTGGTCTCAGGAACATCAGTGATGAAAGAGCAGGTTATTTTTACTTCAGACGTCTCAAGAAAGTGTGTCTTCTGATATCGATATCTGTAATGTCACCCCTGACATTTTTTATACTGCTTTATTTTTACAAACCAAATACTAAAGTTTCTGTTCATAGTTTTATGACAATGACATTGGGTTTTGGAAAGCTTGGGAGCTAGAATGTGGATTTTCATTGTTGAGATTGCTATGAAATGGCACCTTGCAAGGCAGCATAGGAATATTGTTTAAGTTTACAAAATATTATATTCCTGTAGACAAGTAGAGCATGGCATCTGCAAGGCCAAGGTCATGGGTTCGGATCCTAGGGATTGCACAAAGCCTTTCTAGCAAGTCAGTCCACTGTCGGCCAACTTTGGAATGCTCTCGGGAGGCTATTTCCAGGCATGACAGTACAGCTCCTACCTACTTGAATGGGGAAAGACCAAAATCTCAAAAATGGTTGGTCAAGATTACAATCAAAAACATATTTCAAATCAGCAATAAAATCTGACAATAATGGTATCATAAATTGTGATTCTTTACCTCATATTACGCTAAAAAACACAATTTTCCCAGCTTGTATAGCTAACACGCATGCACGTTCTTGAGATGATTGACTTGTGATGTCTGTTTCTAAAAGGTGATTGGCTCTTTTACCTGTAAGGCGGGACTTCCCTTCTACATCCATTGACCGTTGGGTGCTAGAGCTTCTTGGTTGAACGTTCCAATTTCTCCCATTCAGTTTAATAGAAGTGGCCCGTCTCTGCGAAATAGTCTCTGGAATGCATGAATCGATAAAATTTATTGCTTAAATGCACTGTAAGCTTTGGAAAAAAGCACCTGCCAAATGCATAAATGTAAATGGTAAAATGATCCAGAAAAGGAGGTGAAAGCCAAAAGGAATTGGAGATGGAGAGAAAGGGACCCATTATGACATTAACATCTATAGCAGGCAGGCCATAATGACATCATCAGGTATCCAAAGGCCATTATGACATCATTTGAGGCCAGATTTTGAACACCTAACATTTCTATCAGCTGCTTTCAAGTCACGTCAGAATTATCGTATTTAAGAAATTAATCCACATGAAGGAGTTGGGAGCATGTTGATTAAAAGTCAGAGGTCATTTTTTAAGTTGTAATTGTGAACATTGATTGCACGATTTAGTTTGTACACATTTTGTATACTGATGATGACATAGAATTGCAATGAAGCTTGGCAGAAAATACTAATTTAGCCCATTCATAAGATGACAGGCTTGTGTGACAAAACTCATTTTCAGTCATTCTCTGTGGCAGTAAGCATCAATTACACACCAAATGTGCTTCATTTACTCTTCATTTTGTTGCGTGAGTGCTAAATAAAATCCAGCCTATATCCAAAAGTGAAAAAGAGAGAAATAAATATGAAATTGCCCTATGCTTCATTTTAATTCTCATGGAGATCACTTGAATCACAATTTATTTCTGTTCTTGTAAGTCTGAACTTCTCAGGAGGGCCACATCCACACTCTTCCATTTTCATGTAAAAACTCAGTTTTGAGTTTCCTAACATCATCGTTTTCCAAAGTATATGATATTGTGTAGCATTTACAAAATGCTCTGTTTTCAATGGAGCAAAATGCCATTCCATTGCAGATGAGAGGTGTAAATGTAGCGAAATAAATGCGTTTTTAAACTCAAACTTAGTAGTGTGCATGTGGCCTAAAGGCGCGGACACATTTATATTTGCATGACAAAATCCTGGGGGTGAAGAAGGCTTGGGCAGATGTTGAGCACTTGTGAAACCAACCAAAAATATCTGCAAAACAGCCTCTTTTTAATGCTGCACTTTATGCTTTGGGAGAGTGAAGTTTAAAAGAAACTCTAAAATGTTGTAAAAATGTTATCCTTGTGCAGTGTGGATATTCAGTTTAGTTGTGTAACGAAGCACCGTCCACACAGAGGTCAGTGGCAAACAAAACAAGTTTCTATTGGTCAACACGGCAAATTCGCCTTTCAAAGTTCACCAAACTTGAACTCGACGCAAAATCCGTGCAGGGAAATTCTTCACCACTTGAAGTCCATTGTGCGAAATTCACATTCGCATGGATTCCCATTGAGATAACAGTATTTCAGCTACAGAATTTCACCGTGCAAAAGGAAATGTGACCGCACCTTAAGGAAGTGTTCAGAAATTTAGACGTTTTTAACTACATCTTTTTACAAAGTATGCGGTCATTTAGAGCCTTTATTAAACACTGTTCCTAGTGGAGAAAATGCTGTTAGAGTGTGGATTAAAGGTGTGAGCATAGCAAAATCGATGCTTTTTTTTAAAACGAAAACGTTTTTGGCCATGTCCACACTAATCCATTTCCATTTGAAAACTCAGTTTTCATTTTCCTAACCTCATTTTTTTCCAAAGTATGCAGTAATGGAGAGTTTTTAAAATGCTCTGTTTTTGCTGAATAAGGCCACGTCCACAGTAATCTGTTTTTGTAATATAGAGCACTTTTAAAGCACTCTGTTTTCGCTTGAGGAAAACTCTGTTCAAGTGTTGATGAAAGGAATAAATGGAGCGAAATCTATGCATTTTAAAATGAAAATCCATTAGTAATGTGTGATGTGTGAATGTATGATAGAGCATTTTCCAAAATGCTAGGTTTTCAATGGAGGAAAATACTGTTCCAGTGTGGATGAATGTATAAGTGAGGGATAAATGTAGCAAAATCAATGCGTTTTCAAACAAAAATATATTCCAGTGGACATGAAGTCAGTGGGACAAATTCTAGAATGTTTGTTGGAAGGCTTCTGGAGTTCTTGGAAAGATTCTATGGGGTGCAGAGAGGAGCCAATGATTCTGGATGGAGTGGATTTGGATTTCTGATGTCTGTGGGTGGATATAAGCAGTTTTGGAAAAAGGCCAGGGATGGATATAGAAAGAGCAGATGGCACCATGTCTTAAGTAAAGGATGGAGACCCTACAAGGAGCAACGAAGGTCACTGTGAACACCACAACACACACACACTGTGAGCCATTGAATTTAGGTTGGAGTACCGCGCAGCAGCGGCACCTTTGTAACACACACACACAGTGGTAGTTTTTGGCTTGTCTGCGGCATGGTCTCCTGTAGCCTACACAAGCAAATGATGAATAAAAGATGAGTAGAGAGTGCTCTGATAAGACGCACACACTGTGTGTGCAAATTGCAGTTATGCCCTCAGCCAACAGGGGGCAGGGATGCCAATAGGACCATTAGGAGGGCAACTGCTGTGTTGGGAGAAATCATCATTAAACCACAGTTAAACCTTATGTAGCCTATGCATTCTTCTCTTGTGCTTTTCTTAAAGTACCTTAAAGTCAACTTCAAATCAAAACTGACCCTGTTTACTTTCTTAGTATACGTTTATGATCATATCGTGGATGTTATTCCAAAGAAGAAAAAAAAAATATTTGTCTTCTAAATTTTTTTATCAAAATATTGTTCTTATAAAGCTGTTGTAGTCCAAAAACCCGGAAGAGAATTCACATTTTCAAGCCATGGGTTCCCTCTGGATTTTCCTATAGGTTTTTATAATGGCAGTTTTGGATTTATGAGTAAAGTAAGGTCTGTGGTAAACATTACTTGAAAATACTTGGATTTTTTTTTGGAGAATGTAAATTTTGAAGCTGCCATGTTTAAAATAAATAAATAAATAAATAAATAAATATGTTGCTAACAAGTTGCTAGATAAGAACTATGGTTTTCCCATTTCGTCAGGCACATTCACTCACATGCCTATGGTATTTGTAGTCCTTATGTAGCAACTAGTTAGCAACATACATTTTTGTTTTTTAAAACACGGCAGCTTAAAAATTCAAGTTTCAGACATGACTGTGTGTAATTTATGTTATAGAACAAAATGTCAAAGTATCTTCAAGTATTTTTACAACAGACCTTAATTTACTTATAAATTGAAAAACCCAATTATAAAAACCCATAGGATATTCCAGAGGGAACCCATGGTGAATTAGCCTTGCCTACGAATTGACCACAGCTCACCAGCTCTATATTTGCTCTTATTTTTCACCCCTCCCCTCAATCCTCCTGTCATCTAGAGACACTTTTCACAACCCAATTAATCTTATCTTCATTTATAAAATCAAGTTCCGTTCTCTCCTTACTTTTTTCTTACATTCTCATTGAATATCCAGTTTCATGTTGACTTCAGATTCTTGACTGATCTCAATGTGAATTCAGCATCAGTAGATTGAAAGCTCTTCAGCTGAAATTCTAATCACTGCACCCAGTGGCTCAGTCTGTAAGTGTTGTATGAACATACCGGTATGTGTAAGCTCCAATTTCTGGGTGAATTATCCACAGAGTGCCGGCAAAAGCAAGTTTTTTTGTTTTTGTTTTAGCTGTAAATTATGTTATACAGTTAACAGGAATGCATATTTTTTAACTCTATTCCATAAACCAAACCCCAATGCTAAACACATCTGTCACTGGTGTAAAAATTTAATTTTAGAGCAAAAATACAAACTCTGAATCGTGCTCATCTTTGTTTATGTGAACTTGATTACTTTTGGATCTCATGGACCAGAACCCGTGCTTTGGTGGTCAATAGGTAGCGCTAGAGGGAAATGTGTTCACGCTTGAACTTTCGGGAACAACATGTCAATTTCTTGTGTGATCACATTGTAAATTGAGAGTGTCTCATTAAAAAATTATAATAATGAAATCAAAATCTATACCAATCTCTGGTTATTTCAAGGCTAGACTACTGTAACGCTCTGTTGGCCGGCCTTCCAGCTAGCACGATTAAGCTGCTTCAGATGGTCCCGAATGCAGCAGCGCATCTGATCTTCAATCAGCTAAATAGAACTTATGTCACCCCCTCTTGATTTCACTCCACTGGCTACCTGTAGTTGCCCACATCAAATTCAAGGCTTTGACTCAGGACAGCCAATGGATCAGCACCCTCTTCCTTTAGTTCACTCCTCCAGGTCTGTGTCCCCACTTGCTCTTCGCGGTCAATGAACGAGCAGCGCCTAGTGGTCCCATCTCAAAGAGGCACAAAGTCCATTTCACAATCTTTCACTTTCTCTTTTCCTCTTTGGTAGAATGAGAATGAGAATGAGCTTCCAACCTCCACCCGATCTGCTGAAACCATCTCAACATTCAAGAACCAGCTGAAAACTCACCTATTCTGTGAGCACTTAACCAATCCAATCCACAATAATTTCACTTACTATTTAAAGGTGCTGAAGACGATTTTAGACGTTCTACAGTTTCCACAAGCTGAGCCGTTGGATTAGCCATGCACCTTCTTTCCAAAACTCCGCACTCCAAAGAGACCAGATGAGCTTTATTGAGACTGATGTTGAGCAGAAACAGTTGTCAAAAACAATGGCAGCAAAATAGTGCCCTCAACTGACAACGGTTATGAGCAACATGGCATAAAAAAGGCAGAAGCTGTCATTGACTGCGGCCTGTGTACACTTTTTTTATTTGCTGTTTACACAGTCTAGTGCTGTCACAGAGACAGGTCAAATCATTTTTATTTGTAAAGCGCCTTTCACAACACACATCGTTTCAGAGCAGGATTACAGAAAATCATGCATTAACAGAAAATGAAACTGTAATATCTATAATGTCTTAGAGTTATAATTGAGATGGTGAGATATCTCACGAGTCACGACACTTATTCCTTTAATATCTTTCCATGAAAAAAATCACTTACAGCACCTTGAATTACCAAAAAAAAAAAAAGTCTCTTTTTTTTTTTTTGTGCTAGTGTCTATACTATTCCTGCTACTCTGAGAATTTGGCAGTGCAGTACTGCAGATATTGTTGACTTTTGTTTGAAAAATTGCTTGCTACGTTCCTTATTTGTTAGACGCTTTGGATAAAGCACTGAACTGGTAAGCAGAAGGTTGTTGGTTCAGTCCCCACAGCCACCACCATTGTGTCTTTGAGCAAGGCACTTAACTCCAGGTTGCTCCAGGGGGATTGTCCCTGTAATAAGGGCACTGTAAGTCGCTTTGGATAAAAGCGTCTGCCAAATGCATAAAATGTAAATGTAAATGTAAATAAAAGCGCCTGCTAAATGACTAAATGTAACTGTAAATGTAAATTTAGCCCAATTTGCATACTTTCATACACACTAAACATATGTATGTATGCTAGTGATGGGAAAAAACATACTTTTGAGTATGTTGTGAGTTGAGCCCGACCGATATGGGATTTTTGAGACCGATACCGATTTTAGAGGGGGAAAATTCACTGATTACCGATATGGTGGCCGATTATAGTACATTTTTGAGCTGGAATGAAAACAGTCCTTTTCTGTGTGGATTGTGCACTGATTTTGCACCGATATGACTATACAAAGGTACTCAGAAGGCTGCTTTCTTAAATATTTTTATCAAAGAATATTTGACATTTATTATTATGCATTGTCAACAAATTCCAGAAATGAACACTGAGAAAATAAAGAATAAATAAAAATACAATAAATAGCTTAATAAACATCAGCACTGTATGTTTAGTATCAGTCAAATGCTGACCATTAAAATGAAGAATAAATACAAATAAAATAAATAGCTAAATAAACATCAGTACTGTTTTGTATCAGTCAAATGCTGACTATTTTAATACTGCCGGTCAATTAGAGGCAGGTTGTAAAACAAGAAGCATTTACACCTGCAGAGTCAAGAGATAAAAGCGGCAGCGGTGTTACACCGTATTCTGCTATACAAGTTCAGATGAAACTTTCAACAGTGGAAAACCAGACTTTTAAATATTATATTTTATAAATGCAACGACTGGAATTGTTCAGTTGAAGGGGGTACCAAACTGTGAATCCTGAACAAGACAGTTTGGTGAATACATGTTTACACGTTAGCTTCCACTCAGCTGACAAGCAATGAAAGTAGCTACATGGTTAGCTAGTTAGCTATAAGCTCATTCTCACAGAGAGTAAATGATTGACGTTGTTTATTTTACATTCCAGCATTGCGTCTCACCAACTAGGTAACAACATAGCGTGAAATCAACACTCAACAGACACAATCCACCACTGCACCGTTGTCTGCTGAGCTGCAAAATGATGCTCTGATGTTTACCTTTCAATCTGCTACATTACTGACTGCACTGACAAACTATAGCTGGCTAACACAGCAAACAGATGTGATAAATGAGTGACATGGTTGTCAGGGACAGGGTTAACGTTATATTATTTATATTGAACAGGGAAAATGATGGGGTCATTGTTTATTAACTTTCCAGTATTTATTTCACAAACTAGTTAGCAGCTTACCGAGAAGACACTGCTTAACTCCACACTGCTTAACTCCGCACTGCTTAACTCCGCCCTGTCTGCAGAATCACCGTCAGCTCAGCTCTGTAAACAATGGAGTCGGAGCGCACTCTGCATGACAAACTACGTTATGACACCAATTCTAAAGCATTGTTTTCTGCATTATATGTTCAGATATGTTTTCATATCTGTGCACATCGGTAAACATATACGGCGATACTGATATATCGGACAATATCGGTCGGGCACTAGTTGTAAGATTGTATGCCAGTACAAATGGTGCATTCATGTCCTCCTGGGAAGTTTGTATTTACAAGGTCGGAAGTCATAAATACAATGTCATTATTACTAGTCATAAATACAATGTCATTATTACTAGTCATGAATACAATGTGATGTGCACTCAAGTATTTATTCAGAATGAACGGAACCGTTTTTCTATTTCATCTTTCTTTCTCTTTTTCACTTGACTTAACAAAGACAATAAGCATTGTTGGCACCAGAAACAAAATGATGATGAGCAAAGCACGAGGTGCGTCATTGATGCATTATCTATCTATTTTATCATTCTTGTGTGGACACAAATAGTGATGGGAAATGTAGTTTTGTTGCACACACCTTTCGTCTCATAAACCAGCTAAATGAGTCTTATTTTCTGGAAAGCTTTTTGCTTCCACAATTAAAACAGATTTATTCCTAATGCCAATTTGCTTCAGCCACGATTCTTTAATCAAAATGTCCCCTAACTTGGAAAATCAGGACTCAAAAGAAAACCTTGAGTTTCCCATTATTAATTCTGACTTTGTGGTTCCGTTCATATGCACTCAACTTGAACGCACCAAAAGTACAACGTCATAAAACTGCTTCTTGATACCACAGACCCCTTTGTCGCGCACTGTTTGTGTTGCATGGAAGTTTTAGCAGCTAGCTTAATTCATTACCTTAAAATTGGTTGTAACTTAAATTTTAGGTTTGTACATTTAAAAACATCTGTGGCAACTTTGGCCTTACATTCCTCAACACTTTTCTACAACAGAAAGAGAACACAAACTCCACAAAAAGCATGCATTGAAACATACATCACAAATCTACTGGAAATAATACGCCATTCGGCAAGAATAAGTAAAACGTTTTACTGCTGAAATCGGTCAGTGTTTACCGAAATTCAAATCACTACTCCCAGTGGCCTATACTGGAAGTGTTGTTTAACGAATGGGCACCTTAACTTAGTGTTATTTAGATTGCACTAAACACAACTATTTTAATACTATATAGGACAGTTTGCAAGCAAATTGGGAATATTTTCACTTTTTCTGTCTGAAAATGACTTCGCCAGCCTCAGAAATTCCTGTCTGGAAATACTTTATTTCTGTCCACCAAAGATGAGCAGACCCATTTTGATGATCTTTTCCTGTGATTCTATTATTCACTTTTTTTCATCTCTGTCTGATCTGTACATGCCAAGCAGTTTGTCACTCAACATATGGAAATGTACTGTTTTGACATTGTTTTTGACATTCAAAAGCTTTCCAAATCAGGCTTTTCAAGATTTTCTCTCTCTCTCTCTCTCTCTCTCTCTCTCTCTCTCTCTCTCTCTCTCTCTCTCTCACTATCTATCTTTCTACCTGTCTCTCTCTCTGACTCCAGATGGTATACAGTATTGGTCTGTCTGTTTCTGTTTTTTATAGATGTTTAATTTATGACCTTGGTGCTCACAGTCTGTTTGATATCAAGCTTTGATTGATGGCTGTCCGATTACAGATCAGTTGTCATGCTTTTCTGAAGTTCTGAAGCGATCATGGATTCTCTTTTGACATTGACATTTGCCATATATGACAGATGGTGCTAGATTAGTCAATGCAACAGTTCAAAGCCACGAGACTTCTGAAAAATTGAATTAGTGGTGCTTTCTAAGGCAAGTTTAGCCTATTTAGTATATAGCCCCTTTAACTCTTCTTTTTATGCTTTACTTCATCAATCAAATGGAAATAGTAAAAAAAAAAGTGAACAACCCACAAACTTGTTAACAATCCTCGAAAATGTCCCAATCTCTCTCCATCTTCTCAGTGTAGTGTTTGTCACTTCTATATAATGGTGAGTTCACATCTTGTTGGAATTAGCGTAATTACGAGATTCGACTTGTAAAAAGCGTTCAGGTCTTCGTAGAGCTCGTTATTACAAATTGTAAACCTGGAATTCTATGAAAGCTCCGACTTGACAGTCATGATGTCATGTGAAAAGAACCAATATGGCAGCTGCCTCTACAGTTGAAGGTAGTGAACATATTTATGTGTAATATACTATTTTATTATGCCATTGATGCCTGGGATATTTCTTTGTTCTTAAAAATTTTTCAAAAACATATAGAGGTGAATTAATGAAGTGAAAAACATTTTACTGTTATCAACAACAAAGCCATTTTGCCATTTTAATTGTTGCCTTGGAAACTAATAACTTACGAGGTCTGAGGATGCGAATGGCTCCGAGTAGAACCTCTGAGCTGCCATCTCGCAATTACAGTAATTCCGACATTATGTGAACGTACCATAACACATGAGACAGCAGAAGACGCTGTCGGTAACTCTGCGTCTCCTAGCAACGGAGTTCCAAGCCGACCGTGTATTATGGCTACTGCTCAGCTGTTTATAAAGTCATCTCACTCATCTGCATGCCATTTTTAGCATTCAATTACACAGAATTATGAATTGAATATTTGTGTGCCCAACAAATTATTCTGCACAGCTTCTTTCCAGCAGTTCTCTGTATTTGGGTCTGAGTTTTGTGCCGTTAGACTGTATGTTTATATAGGCCGAATTGCCATAAAGGTCTGTTTTCAGACTCTAGCCTGCATGAAAATTGGTCTCAGGTAGCCAGACTGTTGATTACTGGCATACAGTATGGTCCACATTACAGCCTATTCTGGCCAAGAATTGCTCACTTCTGCTTTTCTGCATGATGTTTTGGAGCAGGTAAATCTGACAATCATTTATTTAGAAGAAAACTGAATACTAAATGAATACTTTACACAATATTTTCTCAAAATTCACAAAAAATATATGAAAGCTTAAAATATTTTGTAGATTTTTAGAAATGACACTACATAGAATGGCTTTTAATTGATGAATTTGGCCTAGTCATCATCCAATGACAATGGCAGATTATTCGGCTCAATATATCTGTCCATTTTTAACTAAGACCACGTCCACTCTTATCTGTTTTCATATGAAAACTAAATTTTTTGTCTCCTGAAGTTAACGTTTTCCAATGTACACTCACTGAGCACTTTATTAGGAACACTATAGTGCTAATAAAGTGCCTGACGTGATCTTCTATGGTTGTAGCCCATTCGGCTTAAGGTTCAACATGTTGTGCATTCTGAGATGCTATTCTACCCACTACAATTGTACAGAGCAGTTATCTGAGTTACCTTAGCCTTTCTGTCAGCTTGAACCAGTCTGGCATTCTCTGTTGACCTCTCTCATCAACAAGGCGTTTCTGTCCACAGAACTGCCGCTCACTGGATGCGTTTTGTTTTTGGCACCATTCTGAGTAAACTCTAGAGACTGTTGTGTATGAAAATCCCAGGAGATCAGCAGTTACAGAAATACTCAAACCAGCCCATCTGGCACAAACAATCATGCCAGGGTCAAAATCACTGAGATCACATTTTTCCCCCATTCTGATTAACTGAAGCTCCTGACCCGTATCTGCATGATTGGATGCATTTGCACTGCTGCCACTTGATTGGCTGAGTAGATAATCACATGAATAAGTATGTGTACTGGTCTTCCAAATAAAGTGCTTTGTGAGTATATATGGTAATAGAGAGCTTTTTGGAAACGCTTAGTAGAGGAAAACCCCATTACAGTGTGGATGAGAGGCGTAAATGTAGCGTAATCAATACGTTTTCAAATGAAAATGTATCTGTGTGGACATCTCCTAAGATTGTGTTCAGTTTATAAAATGTATTGAAAATCAGACCTCAATATGACTACATAAAGTCACTGTTGCTGTATAAAAGCATACTTTCATAGTTTGTTTTTCATGCTTTCTGTAGCCTCATTATACTGCATGCTCATTGCAAATGTTCTCTTTTGCATTAAATCTCAGAATTGAAACTTCCAGAGATCTAGGAGATTAAACTTGAGATCCCTAGTCTCCAAAAACAGATTGTACTGTTGGCAGTCGTGTGCATTGGGATTGGATGTAGTCTTTTTATAACTGCAGCCAGAAAGAGCCCCTCTAGGATGACAGTTCGTAGGGCCTGAAGCGTGTTGTTGTGGAACAGAGTTTAACATCTGTCTGGGCTGTTTATTTTAACCTGTGTTGTTCTGTAGAGAGCATCAGGTGTCTGGAGAAACAGCTGCAATAGTTAACCACTAGTGTAAGTGCAGACACCGTCGGTTAAAATGCCAAACTGTTTAGGCTACATAGCAACCTGGATTCAGTCCAGTTTAATACTTCAACAGCTTCTTGCACTTGACAATAAATGAAGGAAATGTTTTGCCTTGTATGGACCTACAGAGCTGACATTTTTTTTCTAAAAATCAACAGAAGAAAGAAAGTCATACATATCTGGGATGGCAGAAGCCATAAGCCAACATTATTTTAACGTCATTTTTAAATCGTGTTTAATAGCTGAATTCCTCATAAAGAACTACACTACCCATGACTCCTAGGTGCTACATGAAGCAACTCCTGAGGCAGTGCAATATCTAACTGACTTGGACTTTAACTTATGACAACTTTCCATGTAGTGCTGGCTGTGTTCTGCTGGTCATTATAGCTAAATAAACCCCTACAGACTCATACAAGGGTAATACACCCTGTCTTTGTTCATTTTGCAGTAATAATCTTCTGACTGTACTTTATCCCTCACATATGGCAGGTTTATTATGACTTCCAGGTGTTTGTTTGTCCAGTACAGGTTGAGTGTTTTTTACAGACAAGTTCTGTTAAAATGAGTGGCCTGTTTTAAAAGCACCCACTCTGACCTGTTCAAACCCTTTGTCAGGCTTCAGAGAGTCAGATAGCAGGTGCTAATAGGAGCCATCGGGGTATGAGTGTTTTTCAGGTGAATATCTGATGATGGCCATTGTAATGTAGCATCTTATTCATGCATTTCTCAGTCTTTCATGTGTAAAGAATCTAAGCTCTTCTTCATACGGAGTGTGTGTGTGTGTGTATTGCTGGACCTTTGATTGTGACTGTGCTAAACTGTACAGGGCAGACAGCTCATTAAAACAACACAAAGGCGTACAGTTTGACTTTGTTATTTGGCCTCTCTCCATTATTTATTCTGAGTGAAGTTTGGGAGCTTTTAACATCTGAATAAAACAGGAATTTGTTATGAATTATAGGTGTGAAGTTTTATGTGTCTGTCTGTGTGCATGTCATGTCAGGGTACACAAAGAGACAGATAGTGTGTGTTAGTTGGTATGATTTTTTTTTGTTTTCCTACAAAGATCAAACTCTTGATGCTGTTTTTCCATTGTATTTCCATTGTAGTTAGACTAACATTGGCATGTTATTAGAACTGTATTGTGACTTTACCATTCATTAATATTAGTGCTATCGGTCAGTGAAAATATCACAATCACATGATTTTGAAAGTGCTGAAATGTGACTCTGTATATACTTTTTTCCTGTCAAAATGCATTTATTTCCTTTTTAGGAAAGAAAATATATATATATATATATATATATATATATATTTGTTTTATAAAATTTTTTCAAACAAAGCATTCCATAGTATAAAGACAGAAATGGACTAAGGGTACGTTTACACGACAACGATATACTAAAAATGGAAAAGTTTTTCCTTTGCGTTTTTGAAAAGTTTCGCGTTCACATGGATCCGCGAAAATGACTAAAAACGCTGTATTATGTATGCCAGGCCAGTAGTTGGCGATGTCACTTTGTAAAGAAACACTACATGCCTGCGCACATAAGCATTCTTCCACAGAGCGGTGAATACAAACATTGACGATGGTGAAAGAATCGAGCAATTTTGACTGGACGGACGATGAGACTGCTTTATTACTACCAGTCTTGAGCAGCACAAACACAATCCTGTAGTCCGCCATTGTAGTTTTGAATGTCTCGCGCGCATGCCTATTGACTGAACGTGTATTAGGCGTGCGCATGACGTCATCGTTTTCACAAATTTGCGTTTTGGTATGTTTACACGGAGACGATAACGGCATCATTTTCAAAAACGTGCACTTTGAAACCCGTTTTCAAAGGTTAGCATTTTCAGGCCCCAAAACGCCATTGTCGCGTAAACGAACAGCCAAAACGCATAAAAGGTTTTCCGTTTTCAGTTGAAAACGTTGCCGTGTAAATGGCCCCTAAAATAGCATCATTTCAAGGAACATTAAATGTTTCCCAAAGTGGGAGGTTGACTAATTGAAAGAACTAGTCTCCAATGGTTGTGTATTCAGTGCAATGGGTATTAAACCCTCATCCTTTACAGTGTTAATCTTGGGTATCCACTTTGCTACAGCAACAGTGAAGCCGCATTTACATGATTTGAGCCTCTTTGAACTCCACATGAAAAGCGCTTTAAGAGAACGTGTTGTTTTGCTTTTAGGCACTATGATACTTCATCCGAATTTTCCGGTAAGTTATAAGCCCAACGTGACACCAGGGAAATGCTGATGCTTCACTCTAGCGGGCCATCTGAATGTAGCTTATCACAAGTCCCATCTGGGTTTGTTTTGTATAAACAATTCCAGTTAAGCGGTCCTTTCTCCATCATTGATCACTGACATGGAATCACTGTTGTCTGTGTGTGTGTGGTATATACATCAGTGTAATGTCCCCTGACACATTGCAATGGTTCTGGCATATTCCAACCAGTGTTTAGAACTCACACGGAGCTGAATAAATTGTCAAAATCTAGTGTCAAATTGGTAAATGCATTAATAATGCAATAAACATTTTAAATTAATCACATGCATTATTTTGACAGCTCTAATATACAGATTTATATTAGTGCTGACAGTTGATTACAATTTTAATCGCAATTAATCACATATTTTTTGTAGTTAATCACGATTAATCGCAGATTGTTGAAAGTTGTTCCACAGTATAAAGATAGAAATGCACTAAAATAGCACCAGTTCAAGTAACATTAAAAAAAGTCTAAGTGGGTGTTTGACTAATTGAAAGAACTAGTCCCAACATAGGTTGCATATTCATTACAATAGGCATTAAATCTCTTAAACTCTCATCCTCCACAATTTTAAGACTGTGGCTACCTGCTTTGTTACAACAATCATGAAGCTGCGTTCATGATTCACGTCAGGGCGTCAATGCCAGCATCATTCGGCGCTTTGAACTCCACATGTAAAGTGCTTGCAGACAAATACGTCTCATTCTGCGTTTTGCTGATAGTTAAGACTTGACGTGCTTCTGTGGTATTTAAAATGCACCTTAATTAGGCTGAAAAATACTTTTATTTCTTATATTTTACATTTCTATCACTAGTCCCATCCGGGCTTGTTTTGTACATTTAAATAGCGTTAAGAGGTCCTTACTCTACTGTTTTATCACTGACACGGAAGCGCTGTTGTGTGTGTTGTGAAGTGTGCGTCAGTGTAACGACTCCGGGCATTTTGTAATAACAAATACATATTATTATTAATATTATATAAATATGCAGAAATGTAATGTCACATTGTAATCAAGCTCTAACCAAATCCTATCCTCATTCTGTATTCCAGAGAAGTTGTTCGGTGAATTTTTGAGCTGGGACCTGCAGGATGCTCTGTCTCGCCTGCCATTGAAATCTGGTCAGTCTGTGTCTATCCCTGTCAAGATTCAGGCCAAACTGGACTTCTGTGGTCAGGAGAACCTGTTACATGACCTGAACGATGGTAAGAATCCACACAAAACCACCACATGCTCTAACATGCAAACAAATTCTTATTTGTGTCCGTTCTGGTTTGTCCCGTTCAAGTTGCGCTCAATTTTGGGGATTACATCACCAAAGCCATTGCCCGATAATCAAAAATGGCTCAATTGCGCTCTGATAGATAAAAAGGCTGGATTCAATTTGCCCCCGTTATGGCAGATCTGATGCAAGAAAAGTGATTTGAAATGGTGTCTCTACGTTAAAAGCACACAGACAGATCTCATTTTACATTCAATAGAGAATGCACTGTCTCTCTTCTGTATTACTCTCACTGTGTTTGCTGCTGCCCTCTCTGCCCTCTTTATTTCCTCTCTTGATTCATATCTATTTCCTCCTCACATCTCATTCCTTTTCCCTTCTCATATTCAGTTTCCTAGTTCTATCACTCTTATACCTTCTTTTTCCTCTGTCGCCTCTTGGTTAATACTCCTTTCATGTTCACTGTTGAGAAACTCATGAAAAAAAAAAAAAAGGCCAATAAGATCTCTTTAGTAAATAATGATAATTTTGGTAAACCATCTGCTGTGTTTCTGCTTGATTTACAAACAGCTGATGAACATCCTCCTCCTCTCTCCTTACCATAGTTTCTCCTCAGACAGTACTAAAATGTTTTAATTACTGTTGCAATAATAATTCTTCTGAATTAGTCTGATAAGACGTCTTAAATCCCTTTCTATTACTGCAGCATGCATAGAGGGCAGTCAGTTGTAACTATTGCTGATGCTATCGCAGGTGCTAATACATTATTGCTGTTATTCAGAGGTAATATTAGCGTTGAAGCAAGACGCCATTGTTTTTCTTGCCATGTTGGTTTGTAACCATGGAAATTATTAAAAAAGATTAAACCAAGTCATTAAAACTCAAGTCTTTGATGCGCCATGCCAGTTTGCGAGACTATGCTGCGATGAACGGCTGTTTGATTTTATGCAATTTCTTGATTAGTTCCTCATAATTCTTCCCATTTTGATGTCATAATGGGATGTGAGATATGTCACGTTTTGCAGGAATTTACCTGAGGAATCATCTCAAAGTATCTGCTTTAACTGTGTCTGTGATTACCTACCTATTTAAGTACTTGTTTGAGATCTTTAATGAACATGCTCCAGTGATTTACGTTGTTTTCCAGTTATGAAGCTGTTGTGCTCTTAGGGGCCACTCACATTAAAATGCATATTTGCATATTCTGCGCTGTTTTTACATTGTTTTTCTAGGTAAACATGCACTAGACGGACATCTTTGACCGTTGCACCGCGTCTCGCTGTTTTTTCAGCATCTCGTGCAGGAGCGCCATGTTTTTCAGATTGCGTTTTAGGATAAAAAGAACATCAACTTTTGAAAAGTGCATCTCGAGAAACCTGTGTCCTGTTATATTCGTTGTGCTGCGTCTTGCTTTTTTAGTGCAAGAATGCATTTTCGCATCAGTCTGCACTGTTTTTACATTGTTTTTCTATCTAAACATGCGCTAGATTTAAGAGACCGTTAAGAGGATTTAAAATAGATTTAAAAGAACGGTTTAAAAGAACGTCAACTTTTGAAAAGCGAATCTTGTCCTATTATATGCGATGTCCTGCATCTATCTCTAAAAAAAAGATAGATGCAGGTAGGGCTGGGTGATACAGCTAAAAAATGTATCACGGTATAATGTTTCATATCATTCGGTATCGATAATTTTTAAACAAAGACCAGTAGAAAAAAGGTTTGAATTTAACCACTGTATTTTTTATTTACCCACTCTATTAAGGCAAACAAAAAAATAATTTTAGTTTTAACAGTCAAAAACCAAAAGAAATGTAAACAAATATCTCCTTTCTTATATCTTATATGAAGATTAAATAAATAAGTGTTATATCATTGTATCGTTTGGAGGATTTCTCATAAGGCATTGTTGCCGAGTACCTCTCCATCGTGGACTGCTTGTGGGTTGTCTGTTGAGGTGAGGTAGATATAGGTCGTGGTGGATGACAAGCTGCATATTCCAAAGGGTGGAAGCGGTTACGGTGATGAAATAAGTTGCTTGTGTTTCCGTACTTGGCCGGGACGGTTTTTTTTTGCAAAGCTTACACACAACGGTGTTCTGATGTTGGTTAGACATAAAGAAACCAAAAAACTGCCACACTGGCGAGCTGACATGTCCTTTTCATTCACAATCTCCTCATCGCCGGCAGGCACGGCACTCATTTTCGCATGTGTTCGTGTGTTCTGATGCCACATGGCGATGGCGCAACCGAACCCCACAGCAATGCAACATGTTATTGGCTGTTTGCTTGTCACTCATAGCACGTTCCTTTATCAAGCCATATGATAGGCTGTTTATGATCCAGGGAGGGTTGTTCATGCAACCAAACTTCATGTCTGTTTACATTTTAATGCATTTAAGTGAATCTATCGAGCGTTATACTGAACATTTTTTATATCGTTATCAATAAAGGTGTACCGTCGATAAATACCGATACCGTTTTATCGCCCAGCCCTAGACAAGATTCACTTCTCAAAAGGTGACATTCTTTTTAACCGTTCTTTTAAACCCATTTTAAATCCTTTTAATGTTCTTTTAAACCTAGCGTATCAGTCTGCAATGTTTTTACATTGTTTTTCTATGTAAACATGGTTAGATGGCCATCTTTGACCGCTGCACTGCATCTTGCGTTTAACTTCTTATGCAGGAGCAGCTTTTTTTCTTTAGACAGTGTGTCAGGTTAAAAAGATCATCAACTTTTAAAAGCGTGTCCTGAGACACCTGCGTCCTGTTATATTCGTTATGCCGCGTCAAGCTTTTTTTGTGCAAGAATTACTTACTTTGCACTCCTTACTTTGCACTTATCACTAAAACCAAGCAAACACTTGCATAACACAGTGGGAGCTTTACTTGTCTCCTGACCGGTGTTTGGTGTAACTTGATTGCAAAGTAATCAGATAATCGAATGACTTTTTATTCAAAAAGCAGTGTAACGCATTTTAAATTCTTATCAGATTCTAGCTACTGACTTTCAATTAAGTTAATTACTTTTATGTACTTTTCTTGTGTTATACACATTTATGTTGGCTTGACAAAATCCCAAAATTGTAACTCCTCTTAGAGCTTTTAATATACATCCACCAAACTTGGCACAGACCTTCAGACTGTTTTAACTTCGTGTTCTATGTTTGTTCTTTTCTCTCGAACTGATCGGATTTACAGTTTTCCCAATTGAAAATCACAAAAATACCATAGACTTACATTGTTCAAACAGGCCAAGACTTCTGATTTCAAACTCTTAAAACTTTTAAAAATATTCGGACAAACCAAAACTTTCAGACAAGGCTTTTTCAAGCCAACGTCACAGTTTGTTTTGGCAAATATTAAAACATTACTTATGTACATCTGTTTGCCTTTCTGTGACAGCTGAAGAGTTACTTAGAGTTATAGTATGGGAGAATTATTAATGTGATTACTTTTCCCACGAAGTAATCAGCAAAATAATCTGATTACATTCCAAAGTAATTAGTAATTTGTGGTGGATTACTTTTTTTTAAATTACCCAACGGTGCTCTTGACACACATTTTTTTCATCCCTTTATTTGTTTCAATATCTTGGTGAATTTTTCAAAACCTGTCAAAAACATTTCTGGGTTTTTTTCACCCAAAAATGGAAAATAAATACAAAGAGAGACTTCGATAATAATAAAAAAGAGGCCTGGTTTATGGACCATCAAGATTTTTTGCACTGTGACATTATTTTAATGATAATTGGGCACAAATTCCCTCAAAAATTCTCATAACTGTAATACATTCTCATTTATACAGCATTATGAAAAAAATAAAAAAATAAAAATCGCGATATACATCTGCAATATGTACTGTGTGTATGTTATTTTTATATTTTTTTAAATCATTGTAATACTGTTTTTTTTTTTTCTTTTTTTTGCTGTTTTCAACTTCACCCATTTCCTCTTTTTTCTGCTTGTCCGTACTACTTCGTTCTGTTGCCCTTTTTGTCGCCCTTTGTATTTTCCCTTTTGTCTCTTTCTCTCTCTGTCTGTCTCCATCTCTGCTGTCAGCATAGCTCTGACTCTTGCGGTGATGTCATCGTGGTGATGCAATGCTCTGTGCGTCTCTTGGGTTCAGGGTGTTCGAGAACTACTTTAACGCACCGTTCCCTCAGTGCCTGCACTTCGTTCCTTCATACGTCCTCTATAAATCGTCTCTCCATCTAAGTGAAGGGGAGATATGGGGGACAGACAGTCAGACTAAACACATTAGTGCCTGAATGTTAAAATGTCAAGAGCAACAAAAAGAGAGGATAGCAGAGCTCCATTAAAATGGGCGGCCCGTAGAGGGGTGGGGACGGCTCCTCCTTGCTAACAGCTTGCTGGAGGTAAACGTTTACCCTTCACGCGGGATGTCAGCGAACCGCAGATCCCTTGTGCTGATGATGTCACATAAGAATGAACTCACTAGCCTCGTTGGGTAACGTCTAGCGTGCGCACGATGCGACGTGGCCTGATGCGCTGCTCTGATTTCGCTTGAGCAAGAAAATAAATGATGTCTGTGTCAATTTTCTCTCGTCTGTGTTTAGGGTAATATACCACATGGACTGATCTAAAGAACGTTTATTAAGTGGATTGTCTGAGATGATATTGAGCTCCTCTACTCCCTTGAAGACCATTTTTTATTTCAATTACGCACAATACCAAGGCTGAAATCACAGTATGAGATCACAGAAAGAGAAGCCTCAAGACTACAGTGTTATGGCTGTAGGGGTGTACTTTGTTTTTCCGTGTGCTGGTATGGTTCATGCATGGTCGAGCACACTGTCTTTTCAAAATACACTCATTAAACAAACGACTGTGATCGTGCCACTATTTCACTCGAAGCCCCGCCCTACTCTGACCTCATTTCATTTTCGAAGCCCTGCCCTCCTCTGATATGGTGTCTCTCTCTCTCTAGTAGCTCCACCCTCCTCTGATCTCATGCCACTCTCTTTTCTCTGACCGGGCGTCTTAGTCTTGTAAAGTTAGCAGGAGACATTACGCCATATCGTGTCAGACACAGTTGAAGGGAAGTGATGTCATTTCAGAGTCCGTGGGACTCATAAATGAGGGCCATTTCTCTCTGTTCAGTGTTTGAACGCTTTCACCTTGCGTTTCAGAAACAAAAAAATACTCTGACTAGATCTGTCCTTATGTGTGCCGTTTTATCAACAAGGTCATGAAATCACAGTACAGACTTTTTATGATTGCACTATTCTCTTTTACGGAGCATCTCTTGGGCAGAATATTAAAGAGAACCATAAAGTGAAGGTAAACATCAGATAATGTTTGCTTGCAAAAAGAAACAAGACGCAATTTCGTGCATGCACTTTTCACCTGGCATCTCTTCCTCTCCTCTTGAATGTCAGAATGCATCTGAGTGCATTGCAACATGTGCCGAACTATGTGTGCGGAAAACTCTGCAATTTGCCCTCATTAATCTGCTTATGACGATGGCAGAGCAGGTTAATCCAGAAATGTCAGCACTATAGAAACACCTACAATTAGAGCGCAATGCCTTTGTGTGCCTGTGCGTTTTCTCAGAAAATACAGATGCCACGCTTTGCCAGACACTGAGCTATTATTTATTATTTTAATTTCTTTTAAATTGAGATAAAGCATGACAGAAGGCACTCATGTGAGTTCAACAAAAGGTGAAGATGGTAGACGGTTTTTAGTAGTTTGTATGGCTAGGCGATATAGCTAAAAATTATATTTTGACTTTTTATATGTACATGATGTATGATTTGTTTTCAGTCAGCGGAACCATGAAGAGACTAAACTGAATAATAATAATAATAATAATAATAATAATAATAAACTGTAAAAAAAGTCATGTTTTGAACACTTTGTCACTAACTAAATGCAAGCTAGAATAAAAGGTAATAATTTTATTCATATGCGCCAATATAACAATACAAAGTAATAGAAACTGCAATAAAAGTGTATATATATATTTTTTATTATTAATAAACATACATTTTTACCTACAAATAATGTTTACTAAAACATTTGAATACATGAAAAATGCAATGCTGGTTCTTCCGTTGACATTTTTAATTTGTAATGCAAATGAATGATTGAATCAGACATTTGAATCAGTTCACCGAAATGGACCGTTTGAACTGATTCACAGAAATAAATCAAACTTATCAACTCTTAACAACAATTTTTGCTACTGAAGTTTAAATCAGAGACGCTATTAAAATTATTTCATACTAATCACGAAACAAAGAAGGATCGCAAATGTAGTTTAATAACGCATTTATTTGGAAACTTCATGGGCTGATAAAGATCCCATAAATATTCACAGTGTTGGTTAAATTGATATTAATAGCATAATCATGGTGAAAATTAGGGTACCGGTAGCTCAACTAGAGCATGCCGCTAGCAATGCCAAAATCATGGGTTCGTTTCCCATTCCAACACATGTTCATTTAAAACAATGAATCTTAAATGCTTACTGTAAGTCGCTTTGGATAAAATGTCTACCAAATTCAAATGTAAGTATATACTGTATCACCTAACCTTACTTATATGTATGTGTAGAGCTTTATAGATGATGTTGTGCATCAGGAGATTTGTATTTCCGAGTTTTGTGTTTTTATGTTTTTGCCCGCTTGCAGACTGTCCCAAGAGCCAGGGCAGTCTGTTTTGATGAAAGTATCATTCCTCATATTTATGTCCTCTTACTAAAAATAGCCTGAATGTTTCCCACTTGAATGAATTTGTGTGTGCGTTTGTGAGTTTATGCCGTTGCCATATGTGCACTGAAGATAAAATAACTCCACCTGACTGTTTTCTACAGAGCCGCTGCAGCCTTAGTTTTTCCGCCTCATCATCTTTCAAACTGTCATGTTATGGATTTTTATTCCGAGCATTAACTGCTGGACAAACAGATGAGCTCAGAGATAGAAATGTGGATGGAAAGAGAGATAGAGAGGAGAGGGTTTGAGTGATATTCACATCCACTCATCTCCTCCTAATATGCCTGTTCGGAATTTGAGGAATTGTAGGTGTATAATGCCTTCCTCTCCGCAAATAAGTCATGGAAGATAGTAATCTCCCTTTCCTTTCTGCCTTCTACCTCTCTCTCTCTCTCTCTCGCTCTCTCTCTCTTTCTCTCTTTCTCTCGCTCTCTATCTGGCCTATGGCTGCTGTATTCATGGGTGTACATATCTATTGTTATTGCATATTGTTGTGTGTTTTCAGATGGTATCAGTGTAACAGGTCTGCCAGTATCCAGTCCACTGCGACAGGTCCTAAAGCCATGCTCTGAAAATAAGCCTGCCGGCACTGACGCCAACAAGAACGAATACAACCATGTCAAGGTAGGAATTTTATCCACAAGCTACACACTCTGTTCTATTCTATATATTTGTCACCCAACCCCTGTATTATGCATTTCAACCAGCTCAACAAACTATACAAGTCTTCACAGCAGAGTTTCCGCTTAGAAATTTTGGTGCCACTCAACATGTCCGGGAATGATAAAGTTTGTCGGACAAATTGGAAAACATTTGGGATCTCATTTCTGTGTATATTTTGTGTGGTAATGCGATGGACTATGCATAATAATGTGATATAATAATGACACAAAATGGTAAATGTTTGTTCTATATAGCTGCTTTTCTATTTGAAAAAAAAAATAAAAAATATCGTCATGGAATTAACGTCTAATTAATATAAAAACATTCAACAGGGAGCAAAAGGGGCCAAAGCAAAAAAAAACTAAACTAAAGTTGCCACATGTGCTTTTTTTTTTTTATTAAGAAATATTAAAATAAAAAATCGTTAGGTTATGGCTAGGGCTGTGTGATGAATAATATGCTTCTATCTGACACACAAATGTGTGTTTCATGTGAGTGTTGCTTGTGCATTCTCTGGTGCATGCAAGTGCGGGCGAGTCCAGCAGGGTTCCCGAAATTTACAGGAAAGCCAGAGGGGGATCACTTGTGCTACTAAATCACTTTTGATGTCCTCAGCTCGCTCTCTCTCTCTCTCTTTCTCTCTCTCTCTCTCTCTCTCTCTCTCTCTCTCTCTCGCGCGCACGCGCGCGCGCGCACACACACACACACACACAAAAAATCAGCCATATCACCCTGTAGCTCAAGACTGGTTGCCCACTGAAGCTAAGCAGGGTTGAGCTTGGTCAGTACCTGGATGGGAGACCTCCTGGGGAAAACTAAGGTTGCTGCTGGAAGTGGTATTAGGGAGGCCAGCAGGGGGTGCTCACCCTGTGCTCTGTGTGGGTCCTAATGCCCCAGTATAGTGATGGGGAAACTATACTGTAAAAAAGGTACCGTCCTTCGGATGAGACGTTAAACTGAGGTCGTGACTCTCTGTGGTCATTAAAAATCCTACAGCACTTCTTGTAAAGAGTAGGGGTGTAACCCCGGTGTCCTGGCTAAATTCCCCCCAGTGGCCCTTCTTAATCATGGCCTCCTAAAGATCCCCATCCACCAACTGGCTCTATAACTCTACTCTCCACCAATAGCTGGTGTGTGGTGAGCATACTGGCGCACTATGGCTGCCCTCGCATCATCCAGGTGGATGCTGCACACTGGTTGTGGTTGAGGAGAGTCTCCTGTTCACTGTGTAAAGCGCTTTGAGTGTGGTGTCAGAAAAGTGCTATATAAATGTAACATTCATTCACGTTCATACATACACCTTAGCCAAATACATTAACTCAGTTTTTCACAAGTCCTGACATTTAATCGTAGAAAACATTGCCTGTCTTAGGTCAGTTAGGAAATCTGTGGAGTGGTTAAAAAATTTGTTTTAATGACTTCAACCTAAGTGAATGTAAACTTCTGACTTCAACTGTATATACAGATTTAATTTTAGCAAAATAAAGTTTTGGCAAGTCGTTTTGGACATCTACTTTGTGCATGACACGAGTAATTTTTCCAACAATTGTTTACAGACAGATTGTTTCACTTTTAATTGACTATATCACAGTTCCAGTGGGTCAGAAGTTTACATACACTAAGTTAACTGTGCCTTTAAGCAGCTTGAAAAATTCCAGGAAATTATGTCAAGCCTTTAGACAGTTAGCCAATTAGCTCCTGATAGGTGGTGTACTGAATTGGAGGGGTACCTGTGGATGTATTTTAGGGCCTACCTTCAAACTCAGTGCCTCTTTGCTTGACATCATGGGAAAATCAAAAGAAATCAGCCAAGACCTCAGAAAAAAATTGAGGACCTCCACAAGTCTGGTTCATCCTTGGGAGCAATTTCCAAACACTTGAAGGTACCACGTTCAGGGTGAGGGTGAGGCTTGCAAGCCGAAGAACACCATCCCAACCGTGAAGCATGGGGGTGGCAGCATCATATTGTGGGAGTGCTTTGCTGCAGGAGGGACTGGTGCAATTCACAAAATAGATGGCATCATGAGGAAGGAAAATTATGTGGATATATTGAAACAATATCTCAAGACATCAGCCAGGAAGTTATATCTTGGACGCAAATGGGTCTTCCAAATGGACAATGACCCCAAGCATACCTCCAATGTTGTTGCAAAATGGTTTAAGAACAACAAAGTCAAGGTATTGGAGTGGCCATCACAAAGCTCTGACCTCAATCCGATAGAAAATTTGTGGGCAGAACTGAAAGTGTGTGCGAGCAAGGAGGCCTACAAACCTGTTTCAGTTGCACCAGTTCTGTCTGGAGGAATGGGCCAAAATTCCAGCAACTTATTGCGAGAAGCTTGTGGAAGGCTATCCAAAGCGTTTGACCCGAGTTAAACAATTTAAAGGCAATGCTACCAACTACTATCAAAGTGTATGTAAACTTCTGACCCACTGGGAATGTGATGAAAGAAATAAAAGCTGAAATAATTCTCTCTACAATTATTGTGACATTTCACATTCTTAAAATAAAGTAGTGATCCTAACTGACCTAAGACAGGGAATGTTTTCTATGATTAAATGTCAGGAATTGTGAAAAACTGAGTTTAAATATATTTGTCTCTACCCTGCGTCTTTCTCCTATTTGAACAGTTCCTATTGGTAAAATAGGACAAAGGAGAACTTCAAATCTGCTTGTGAGATTTGAAGAGGCCACATGATTTTTGGATAATGCATCTTTGGCTCTTTGGAGAATGAGAGGTGATCTTTGTCAATGGTACTAAAGTTTGTATGTGTGTGTGTCTCTGTCCATGGTGCTGAATCCCTTGAATTGTAGCAAAAGTCTAAACTGTTGGTGACATTTCAGTTCACATGACCTCAGCTTTATTCTTTCTTACTGAAAATCTCAAGATTTATTTTTTTCTTTTTTGAATGGTCCAAAGTTTTTTATTTTTTTTTATTTAGAGATTGCATTCATGAATATTTACACTGACAACAGTTTAAGTGTCTGAGCATCTACAGCTTGCTTTGTTGCTATAGAGACAGCTTGGCAATCCCGTCTCATTACAACCCACTTGGTCAAAATGCGGAAGCAAAATCCAATTGGACACATGCAGTCATTAGGGAATGAACTAAAAGAGCTGATTAACACATACAGATTGAAGCTGGACATTCTCTCTCTGCCGGTATGTGATGGAAGTCAGTTCCTGGGACCTTTCTCACATATTACACACAGTACACATATACATAAAAGATTGTGAATACCTTTGATTTGAAGGTGCTGTAAGCGATTTCAGCCGTTCTACTTCCAAGAGACTGAGCCGTTGAATTAGCCACGCTCCCTCTTTCCAAAACCCTGCACTCCAAAGATTACAAATGAGCTTTATTGAGAGCATCATGCAGAAACGGTTGTTTAAAACGACAGCAGCAAAATAGCGCCCTCAACAGACAACTGTTATGAACAGTATGGCTTAAAAATGGCATTAAGCCTCAACAATTTGCTGCAATTACAATACTATGAGAATGAGCAAAATAATTGACAGGTGAAAATCATCAATGTCAAGGGTCCGCTGACACATTTTTGTTTGCTGTTTACAAAGTCTACAGCGGTCACAGAGACTGGTGAGATATCTCACGACACTTATTTCATTAATATCTTTAAGGGAGTAGGACAATTATTTGCATAACTTTCCATGAAAAAAATCGCATACAGCCATCTTTAAATAACAAGTTGGAAATAATGGTTTGAAGCAGTTTGCAAATTTGGAATTGTTTGAGTTTAATAATTATTTGAAAATAGATTTTCAATTTGTAACTTTAAAATTCTTTCAATTTATTAATTTTTTCAATAAATAAGATTTAAACTATTCAAAACTATTTTTTATTTAATAAAAAAAAAATCATATTTATTACATATTTAAAACTTTGGAATTTGCAATTTAATAATAATTTGTAAATAGATTTTAATATTTCATACCTTTTTTTAAAATATATATACAAATAAAAAACTATTTAACTATACTGTTTGAATTTAATAATGATTCAGAAATAGATTTAAACAATTTGTAACTTTGGAATTTGCAATTGAATAATGATTTGTAAAAATGTTAAACAATTCATAACTTTTGATTTTTAAAATGTGTATTCAAGTTAAAAATATTCTATAAAACTTAACTGTTTCAATTTAATAATGATTCAGAAATAGATTTAAACAATTTGTAACTTTTTTATTTTATTTACAATTTAAAAAAAATATTTCAACAATTTGTAACTTTGAAATTCTTTCAGTTTAATAATGATTTGTAAATAGATTTAAACTATACTTAACTTTTTTGGTTTAATTACAAATAAAAAACAAATTTCAACCATTTGTAACTTTGGAATTTGCAAATTAATAATGATTTGTAAAGCATTTTATAACATATTCACTGTAATCAATTTAAATAAAGCATACAGTTGAAATGGTTTCCTTATTGTGAAATGTTATTGGGGAAAATTTTGTCACATGAAACCTTCGATTCCTAGAGATGATTTGTATACAGTTGTGCTCAAAAGTTTGCATACCCTGGCAGAAATTGTGAAATTTTGGCATTGATTTTGAAAATATGACTGATCATGCAACAAAAAAACCTGTCTTTTATTAAAGGATAGTGATCATATGAAGCCATTTATTATCACATAATAAATTTGTCTTCTTTTTAAATCATAATGATAACAGAAATCACCCAAATGGCCCTGATCAAAAGTTTACATACCCTTGAATGTTTGGCCTTGTTACAGACACACAAGGTGACACACACAGGTTTACATGGCAATTAAAGGTTAATTTCCCACACCTGTGGCTTTTTAAATTGCAGTTAGTGTCTGTGTATAAGTAGTCAGTGAGTTTGTTAGCTCTCACGTGGATGCACTGAGCAGGCTAGATACTGAGCCATGGGGAGCAGTAAAGAACTGTCAAAAGACCTGCGTAACAAGGTAATGGAACTTTATAAAGATGGAAAAGGATTTCAAAAGATATCCAAAGCCTTGAAAATGCCAGTCAGTACTGTACAGTCACTTATTAATAAGTGGAAAATTCGGGGATCTCTTGATAACAAGCCAAGGTCAGGTAGACCAAGAAAGATTTCAGCCACAACTGCCAGAAGAATTGTTCGGGATACAAAGAAAAACCCACAGGTAACCTCAGGAGAAATACAGGCTGCTCTGGAAAAAGATGGTGTGGTTGTTTCAAGGAGCACAATACGACGATACTTGAACAAAAATGAGCTGCATGGTCGAGTTGCCAGAAAGAAGCCTTTACTGCGCCAATGCCACAAAAAATCCCGGTTACAATATGCCTGACAACACCTTGACCCGCCTCACAGCTTCTGGCGCACTGTAATTTGGAGTGACAAGACCAAAATAGAGCTTTATGGTCACAACCATAAGCGCTATGTTTGGAGAGGGGTCAACAAGGCCTATAGTGAAAAGAATACCATCCCCACTGTGAAGCATGGTGGTGGCTCACTGATGTTTTGGGGGTGTTTGAGCTCTAAAGGCATGGGGAATCTTGTGAAAATTGATGGCAAGATGAATGCAGCATGTTATCAGAAAATACTGGCAGACAATTTGCATTCTTCTGCACGCAAGCTGTTCATGGGACGCTCTTGGACTTTCCAGCACGACAGTGACCCTAAAGCACAAGGCCAAGTTGACCCTCCAGTGGTTACAGCAGAAAAAAATGAAGGTTCTGGAGTGGCCATCACAGTCTCCTGACCTTAATATCATCGAGCCACTCTGATCTCAAACGTGCGGTTCCTGCAAGACGACCAAAGACTTTGCATGACCTGGAGGCGTTTTCCAAGACGAATGGGCAGCTATACCACCTGCAAGAATTTGGGGCCTCATAGACAACTATTACAAAAGACTGCACGCTGTCATTGATGCTAAAGGGGGCAATACACAGTATTATGAATTAAGGGTATGCAGACTTTTGAACAGGGGTCATTTAATTTTTTTCTTTGTTTCCATGTTTTGTTTAATGATTGTGCCATTCTGTTATAACCTACAGTTGAATATGAATCCCATAAGAAATAAAAGAAATGTGTTTTGCCTGCTCACTCACGTTTTCTTTAAAAATGATACATATATTACCAGTTCTCCAAGGGAATGCAAACTTTTGAGCACAACTGTATATGCAGATGAGAAAGTGTGTTTGGGAGTATGTGTGTCCATTGATAGGCCAGACACTAAAAGAATTGTAAAAACACAGTAAAAAGTGTGCTAAATCACTCTCACCTGAGCAAAATACCAAACCTCAGCAAATATTATTCAGTCACAACAGAGAACAAAACTGAATTCTGAAAAAATGTAGGAATTAAGAACAGCACATCTGAGACACAGTGGCTTCTATCCATCTACCTCCATTTATCTCCCCTCATCAATACATAATTCAACACTATTTTCAGAAGAAAGAAAGAGAGATACAAAGAATCTGAGGTGGACGGAGTGAAAGAATATAAATGTAAATCCATAAAAATCTGCATTCGGTCAAGTATGAATCAAAATAAGAAGGAGATGAACAGTGAAAGAAGAGAAATAATGAGAGGCCAGAGAGAGGGAAGAGTTGAGTGACAGGGCACACAGACGCTGCAGGATATAAACTCGATACATCTCTGAATGTTTGAATCTTGAGGAGTTGAAAGGAATCAGTTCTGCCGGCTGACTAACAGTGTCTGACTGCGACTCCCCAACAGGAAAGGTCTTCACTCTTTTCCCCTCTTATTCACCATTTGCAGCCCGCCCCTTTTCTGCTCTCAGCTCTTCTGAATTTTGTCATCTAACTACCTGTTTTTATTGAAGCTACTGAGAAGAGTCGATCAAAATGGATTACGTGTGGGAGCACAGAAAGTATCTTTCACCAAGAGTTGATGGTGTGAGTCTACTCCACCCCTTTACTACGTGAAAATGCTAGGTTTTTCAATGAAAAAGTAATTTAATTACAGTAATAATTTACTTAGTAATGCATTACACCCAACACTGGTGTGTATAAATATAATTGCACCCCTCCCCCCATCCCGGATTAACGCTTAAAATATCTGCTTGCCTTAACTATAACACGATGGGTGAATGACATGAGAAGATGGTCAGAGGTGTCGAATGAGATATTTTTAATGACTTTGTGTTGTCTCTTGGAGTTTCATGAGCACAGAGGCACATCAGTAGCTACATCCACAGCTTAAAGGTAGGATCTTGTGTATTTGTGAATGAAGTACTCTTGTTTTAAAATCTCCTGCTCTGCTTCCAGTTGTTATGACATCCCCTGAACACTTTAAAATACTCATGATAGCTTTTGACAACTCTGTAACCTGTAAATCCACTTCTCTAGCTAATTATACTTAGACATCAACACCATAGATATCTATATAGAACCACTAGAACGGAAGTTCAAAGGCAACATTTTCAAAATGGCTGCGTGCTAGTTTCTCTGGCGCATAAGGTGATATACTCCTATCAGCACCACACATGCATCGAGAAAGTGTCCGTGCCCTCACTATCTCCAAACCTCCAAACGACTTAACCGTGGATAGAAGTCCTCCTGCTCAGCTGTTTTTACTCTTCGTCGTTCTTTGAGTGGTGGTGGCGTAGTGGACTAAAGCACTGAACTTGTAAGCAGAAGGTTGTCGGTTCGATCCCCACAGCCACCACCATTGTGTCCTTGAGCAAGGCATTTAACTCCAGGTTGCTCCAGGGGGATTGTCCCTGTAATAAGGGCACTGTAAGTCGCTTTGGATAAAAGTGTCTGCCAAATGCATAAATGTAAATGTTCTTTCTTTCCTGTTTTCCTTCCCTCTTTTTGGCCTGGGAAAGGTTGAGGAGTGATAAAGGAGGAATAGAAAGTCACGCTGCACTCTGTTGCATTGGCAAAACACAATACAAAGAAGGATTGGGATTGCTGGGGGAGGAAGATTAGGGTCAGATATGTGAGAGGAGTGTGTTTGTGTGTACAAAGACTTTCTGTTTTAACCTTTTCCTTAAAGGTGCTGTAAGCGATTTTTTTTTCCCATGGAAAAGTATGCAAAAAATGTTCCTACTCCCTTAAAGATATTAATGAAATAAGTGTCCTGAGATATCTCATCGGTCTCTGTGACAGCTGTAGACTTTGTAAACAGCAAACAAATTTGTGTTCGCTTTTCACCTTTCAGTCATTTTGCTCGTTTGAAGCAGATCATTGAGGCTGTGATTCATAATGTTTGTCAGTTGAGGACGCTATTTGCCACTGTGGAATTTGACAGCCACAGGAACAAACAATGCTGTTTATTTGCTCAGTTGTTGTTTCAAATGTATCTTTGGAGGGCGGGGTTTTGGATTGAGGGGCATGGCTAATTCAACAGCTCAGTCACGTGAAAGCTTCAGAATGCTAAAATCACTTACAGCACTGTAGAGCCGAGGAGGGCGGGGCCGGGCTGGAATGAGACACACCCGGTCCCCAATCAGCCTGATGGGGCGCGCGAGGGATAAAGGCGGCCGGGGACGACAGTTCGGGAGAGAGAGAATTACAGACAGCTGTATTGTGTGTTTATAGTTATGTGTTTTGTTTAAATTGTTTATTAAATTATTATTTATATTATTAAGCTGGTTCTCGCCTCCTCCTTTCCACTGAACCCCCTTACACTGGTGCCGAAACCCAGGAAGGAGGAGGGATTCCCGTCACAGAGTCCTCGACACTGCCGTCCACCCAGGGGAGCGCCGCTGCCGTCCGATGGGGGACGGAGTTGCCCGACCACCCGGACGCGGGGAACGACCGCCTGGAGCAAGGGAGCCACTGCCGGGAGCGGAGGAGTGCCCTGCCGTCCCCCGGGAACGCAGAGGGGTCGAGAGAAGACCGCCGTCCGCGGGGGGAGGAGGGAAGCGACTCCCCGACCGCCTGGAGTGGTAGGGCCGCTGCCAGGGGCGGAGGAGTGTCCCCAAGGGACGCCGGGAATGCGGAGGGGCGTTCTGTCCGCTGGGGGTCGGAGGTCTGACTCCGGTCCGCCCGGGGAGGAGCGGCTGCAGTCCGCCTGAGAAGGTGGAGTAGTGATCGAGGACCACGCGACGGCGCATCAGAGAACCGGTGAGTTTCTTTTTTCTCTCTCTCCTCTCTCTCTCTCTGTCGCTCCGTGTTGGCCTTTCCCTCGCCATTTTGTTTTGTTTTTTTCCCCTCCTGTCTCCTCCCAGGTTGAGGAAGGCGGGGATGACCCGCCGGCAGTCGGGGCGTAAGGCACTTGTAAGGCTCGTAAGGCTTCCCGGCCTGAGGCAACGCCGGGAGGAGTGTAGAGCCGAGGAGGGCGGGGCCGGGCTGGAATGAAACACACCTGGTCCCCAATCAGCCTGATGGGGCGCGAGGGATAAAGGCGGCCGGGGACGACAGTTCGGGAGAGAGAGAATTACAGACAGCTGTACTGTGTGTTTATAGTTATGTGTTTTGTTTAAATTGTTTATTAAATTATTATTTATATTATTAAGCCGGTTCTCGCCTCCTCCTTTCCACTGAACCCCCTTACAAGCACCTTTAACTATGACAAAATATAGACACTGGGCGTTTTCCAAACGGCATTTTGCGCCTTTGAAGGGCGCTTCAGGAAGGGGACACCACTTGAAGAGTCGTTTCAAACAAAAGAAAGCATATTTTTTCACAAAGTTCCCTTTATCAAGACATTTAGTGAAGGGTACGTTCAAACTGTAATACCATGCTCTCTTTAGAGAGCCCACGTTAAGAGCTTTGTCCTTTGTAGTGAGTAGGGCATAGGAATGATCGCTTTCGATTGGAATTCGCCTGCTATGTGCAGGGGCACTTCCTTTTGTTTTGTATGTGCTATTTTTTTTATTTGACACTTCGTCAAGCCCCGCCTTAAAATCCTTACTGACCAATCCAACCTTAACAACTGTTGCTGTCTGCTGTATTATCAGACAAGCTTTTGCTCTTTACTGTTAACAACAGACATGTTCACAAGTCCCTGAGGTCCAAGTCAAGTCTTTGGTCACAAGTCCAAGTCAAGTCTTAGTTTTTTCTGGTTAGTTTAATAAACCCTGAATAAGGCTAGTTAAATTTTGAAATATTAAAACTGACTACTTTTTATTTTTTAAACTTGTCTAATAAAGTACATACGGTTTTATTTTAATTATGGATTTTATTTTTATTCCGGAAACAATTAATAAATGATCCTTGCTTTAAGAGAGAACATATTTTGCACAGAATCAAAACTAGCTTTGACCATAAATATTTAGGTCTTTAAAGCCCTTTATTCTATTTTGCATTTGCTCTTATGAAAATGTACCATAGTTTTTATGGTTTAAGACCATGGTAACCTCAGGTAAAATCAAGCATGGATCGTCACTGCCATGGTAAAATGTAAAATGATTTCTATAAAACAAACTGTGGCATTTTTGTAAAGAAAAGCAATATCCTAAACACATTTAAAACTATATCATCTAGAATTCCGACTTTCCCACTCGTTAATACGACTTCGCAGGATCATTAATTTGCTCGGAACTCGTAATTACGATATTTCCGACTCCACTTGAAGGGCACAATAGCATGTTCATTCAGAAATCACAAGTTTCAGTACGCAGATTCAAACGCTTCTCTTCCAGCATTATTTTTCCTTTTCTTCCTTGATTACTTCCTTTTTGTCTGTCTTTGTCTTTCTGTCTGTCTTTTTATTTCTGTCTTTTTGTCTTTCTGTCTGTCTGACTTTCTTCTGTCTGTCTGTCTGTCTTTCTGTCTTTCTCTTTTTCTCTTTCTGTCTGTTTTGTCTTGTCTGTCTGTCTTTTTTTGTCTGTCTGTCTGTCTTTCTGTCTTTCTGTCTGTCTTTCTTTCTGTCTTCTTTCTTTCTTTCTGTCTGTTTTGCCTTGTCTGTCTGTCTGTCTGTCTTTTTTGTCTTTCTGTCTGTCTTTCTTTCTTGTCTGTCTTCTTTCTTTCTTTCTTTCTTGTCTGTCTGTCTTTCTTGTCTGTCTTCTTTCTTTCTTTCTTGTCTGTCTTTCTTGTCTGTCTTCTTTCTTTCTTTCTTTCTTGTCTTTCTTTCTTTCTGTCTTTCTGTCTGTCTTTCTTTCTGTCTTTGACTTTCTTCCTTTTTTGTCTTTCTGTCTGTCTTTCTGTCTTCTTTCTTTCTTTCTTGTCTGTCTTCTTTCTTTCTTTCTTGTCTGTCTGTCTTTCTTGTCTGTCTTCTTTCTTGTCTGTCTTTCTTGTCTGTCTTCTTTCTTTCTTTCTTTCTTGTCTGTCTTCTTTCTTTCTTTCTTTCTTGTCTGTCTTCTTTCTTTCTTGTCTGTCTTTCTTTCTTGTCTGTCTTTCTTGTCTGCTTCTTTCTTTCTTTCTTGTCTGTCTTTCTTTCTGTCTTTCTGTCTGTCTTTCTGTCTTTGACTTTCTTTTTTGTCTTTCTGTCTGTCTTTCTGTCTTCTTTCTTGTCTGTCTTTCTTTCTTGTCTGTCTTCTTTCTTTCTTTCTTGTCTTTCTGTCTTTCTGTTTTTCTTTTTCTTTTGTCCTTCTGTCTTTCTGTCTATCTGTCTTTTTGTCTGTCTGTCTTTCTCTTTTTATTTCTTTCTGTCTGTTTTGTCTTTCTGTCTGTCTCTTTCTGTCTTTCTTCTTTCTTTCTGTCTGTCTGTCTTTCTTTCTTTCTCTCTTTCTTTCTGTCTGTCTGTATGTCTGCCTGTCTGTCTTTCTTCTTTCTTTCATTCTTTCTTTCTTTGTTTCTGTCTGTCTTTCTGATTTCTCTTTTTCTTTCTGTCTGTTTTGTCTTGTCTGTCTGTCTTTCTTTCTGTCTTATTTCTGTCTGTCTGTCTGTCTCTTTCTTATTTCTTTGTTTTTTATCTCTCTGACTGTCTGTCTTTCTGTCTTTCTCTTTTTCTTTCTGTCTGTTTTATTTTTCTGTCTGTCTTTCTCTCTGTCTGTCTGTCTGTCTTTCTTCTTTCTGTCTGTCTGTCTGTTTGTCTTTTTGTCTTTTTTCTTTCTTTTTGTCTTTCTGTCTGCCTTTGTCTTTCTGTCTTTCTTTCTTGCTTTCTTTGTTGTTGACTCTATGAATTATCACACACACTCTCTTCTTCCCTTCAGGCTGGGGTATCTTTAATTTAAAGCTCTGAAGACCAAAGACATGAATGATGTGGAGGTTACAGTCACCACAAACTCTAGATATATGAGTCACACTGCACCTGGAGGCCTTCCAAGTGTGTGTGTATTTACTTAGCTATACTTTGGCACAAAATTGTCCCCAGAAGTTAAGTAAATCTGACAAAACGTCCCTTTAAGGGAGTCCGGGGATGACATTAAAATAAACATTATTCGTAATGTAAATAAGACTTTTTTTTATTCTATAAATGCAAGATGTTTTTTTTTAGGGGTACAGGTTGGGTTAGTCTGTAATAATTATAATTATCTTTATGTACAATATAAATAATTCTTTATTATGTCCCTATTTAGATTGCATGGCAAGTATGTGTGGATGCTATTTTGATCTGTGCTTTAAATCATAAACCCACTGAGATTTTAGTCAAACTCATCAGTGTTTGAATTAAGTTGCGAATGTTTACATTTAATTTTCATCCTGCATGAAATCAGTGTCTAATCAAACCTCTAATCACTTTTGAGAGAGAACATAGAGTGGTTGATTTCAGCCTTTGCCATCTTGTAAAATCATACAGATTCTATTATCTGGGGGAAAAAAGTAAATTAAGGTCTTAATGCTAAATTATGATAGCTTTCAGCCGTCCAAAACTGGCTCAGTGCTTGGGCTAGTGGAATTGTTCAGATGATGATGACATTTATTTAAAATGCAGAGATATCATGTCACTCAGCCTTATGAAGAGCTTGTACACTCACAGATCTGATTAAACGGTTTGCTGAGATTATTGAGGAGGGAAAACCGCTCTCCACCATGACAAATCCTGAGAAAACAGCTGTACCAGCAAGTGAACACATCAGGGTGTGGATAAGAGAGAGTGTGCTTTTTGTGTAGCAGTGAAAATGTAATGTACATATTAATTTTGGTTAAGGACTTCATTTTATCCACTGTGATCTGATTGGATCGTAAAAAGTAGTCTGCAATATGATTGGTTGATATTACTTTTCTCCTTACAGATGGCTTTGGTTATATCAGCTGAAAAGAAAAGTCTTTTAAGAGTCTGAGAAAGTTAATTATTACATTTTGATTTTGATGAATCGTGCACAATAAGACTAGGAACATTTTTAATAAGTATATGTGGTAAATTATCATAATGTTATATAGTAAGACACCCACTTACTATACTTACTGTGTGGGTGGTTGTCTCTAGAAAGTGCTTACACAGTAGTCAGAGCTGCAGAATAATGGCTGTACATCCTCACATGTTCTTTCTTTTTCTCCCTGTTGAGTAATCACATCACTTGCCCTTTCACAGGATGTTACTGCCCCACAGTCCTGCCCCTTTACATCCCAGCTGCCCCTCTCTGCCCTCTCATAGAGACACGGTGAGAAGAAATCTCGTTAAACAGAACTGTTTGGAAATGAGAGGTAGATATCAATGCAGTGACCGTGTTAGTTTGTAATGTATTTTATTCCCAGAGAGCGTATTTCCTGTTTCCTCTGTAGAATGCCACTCCTTTACTTAAAGCATTTTAATTAATAAACATGCATAATTTCAGCGCAGCTAGAGTCACCAAAGGGAACTGCTAAATTAATGAGTGTTAAAAGTCTTTCATTGGTCTTCCAGAGGTTAGCTCATCACAACAAAGGTGATTTACACACAGAAGTCTTAAAAGATACAGTAGCAAAAGCAACTTGTTTAATTCTATGGGTCAGAGAGAGGTTGAAAAAAAATAATTATGACTGTTTTTGGTGCAAGAAACCTCAACAAACATTGTATGCTGACTTCAGAAATAAAATGCTACAAAAGTGCAGTTTCAGTCATTTTTTTCTATCCATTATTAGATTACTACTTTATCACATCAACTCTCAGCGCTCAAAAAAAAGTCTTTTGACAGCTGCCTGGAATATGGATTTATAATTAATGCCATTTCATACCGCAGGAGCTGTGTTGCTCATACTGTGAGAGGAATGACTGTAGAACTGTGATTCTGAATGAACTCGAGGACTACAATGAAAACTGTAAATACTGTTTGTTGAAACACTGAGGCAAATAAAAGGTCTTTGCTTTTAGACCATGGTTTTGTATATAGGTTTTATTATGTTTAATCTCCTGAGACCCCCACATGACTGGTGTGTGCATTTTCTGTTTCCCTTTTTGATTTAGTTGCACCTAATAAACAAGCAATTCTAGAGCAAACAGTTTTCCTAAAAATGAATGTCCTCATATGTGAACAGTGGGACTACGTTGTGAAAATGTAAATACCACTAAGCTATAGAAAATCTGATTTTTTTCATCAAATTGTTTATTATGTTTCCAGGAGTGTTGGCTGTTCATGTTTTTGAGACGTTACAGACATTACAGCTGATTTTATCTACATGACTCGGTGTGGCAGAAGTTTAACCCTTTAAATGACAGTCTAGAGTGTTGTGAACAGTATTCAGTCGTTTTTTATTCATTTAAATTATGCGTTGCGTATAGCGAAGCCAAATACAACGTCCATGCATGTGGACATGGGGTCGCACGAGGTTAAAGTAAAATGTTATCATATAAAATGTCATCATAGCGTGGATTTGATTATTGAAAATGCTGGTTACACTTTGCAATTATACTCCAAAAAGTGTTTTAATGTGCTATTGGATGTTTTGTGTGTGTAAATAGGTTTGATTCTGTGTGTGTGTGTGTGAGAGAATGTGTGTGTGTGTGAGAGAATGTGTGTGTGTGTGTGCGTTTATGTGTGTGTGTAAATAGGTTTGATTCTGTGTGTTTGTGTGTGTGAGAGAGAGAGTGTGTGTGAGTGTGTGTGAGAGAATGTGTGTGAGAGTGTGAGTGTGTGAGTGCGTGTGTGCATTTGTGTGTGTGTGTGTGTGTGTGTAAATAGGTTTGATTCTGTGTGTGTGAGTGTGTGTGAGAGAATGTGTGAGTGTGTGTGAATGAGTGAGCGTGTGAGTGCGTCTGTGCATTTGTGTGTGTGTGTGTGTGTGTGTGTGTAAATAGGTTTGATTCTGTGTGTGTGAGAGGATGTGTGAGTGTGTGTGAATGAGTGAGCGTGTGAGTGCGTCTGTGCATTTGTGTGTGTGTGTGTGTGTGTGTGTGTAAATAGGTTTGATTCTGTGTGTGTGTGTGTGTGTGAGAGAGAGAATGTGTGTGAGTGTGTGTGTGAGAGAATGTGTGAGTGTGTGTGAGTGAGTGAGCGTGTGAGTGCGTGTGTGCATTCGTGTGTGTGTGTGTGTGTGTGGGTGTGTGTGTGGGTGGTTTACGAGGACATTTTTTTATGTTACAAACTGGTAATTACAAGGGTATTATGTTATAAAGGTGGTTTATGAGGACATTTCTAGTGTCCCCATAATTCAAATCACTTAAAAAAAACATACTAAACGATGTTTTATTGAAAATGTGAAAATGCAGAAAGTTTTTTGTGAGGGTTAGGTTTAGGGTTAGGGTTAGGTTTAGGGGATAGAATCTAGAGTTCGGACAGTATAAAAATCATTATGTCTATGGAGAGTCCTCATAATGATAGCCGCACCAACATGTGTGTGTGTGTGTGTGTGTGTGTGTGTGTTTGTTAGAGAATATTGTATTTCAGCTATGAAAATGTTAAAGAAATGTTCCCTGTTCAAAACTACTTAAGCTTTATTAACAGTATTTGTGTTATGCTGTCAGTTACCTCAGAAAATAATTTTGACTCGTCTCACAGTTAAAAATTATGTTTACAGTAATGCACTTACAATGGATGTCTATGGGGCATGACTTTCCAGAGCAGAAAACAGAAACGTGCAACTTTTATTTTTTATTAATCACTTTTTTTAAATTCTAAATAATAATAATAAAATACTTGAGCTGTTAAGTCTAAATTGTCCTTTAATTGGTGGGACGGCTATTCTAGGCGGATGAATTTCTAGTTATGCATTACCATTTATGCCTAGAGTGGATTTGTTCTCTATGTAAACAATCTCTTTCCTCGTATCCTTGCACTTACATTCCAAATGACCATGTTTACTGGCTTTACATGGTCATGACAGGAGTTGAAAAATTTTATTTAACTGCACAGACAAGGTTTGTAAGTGATTTTTAACACATAGTATCATGTTATCTATGTAATGTTTGATTTTGTGGCTATACATTCAAAAAGCGTTTTGTTTATTTATGTTTATCCTGCTGAAATGTCTTGCCCCATAGACTTCCGTTGTAAGTGCATTACTGTAAACACAATTTTTACTTGTCTTTGTGGGATGAGTCACAAAGATTGTCTGAAGTAATCGGCAGCATGACAGATGCTGTTGATAGAGCTTAAATTGGATTCAACCTGGAACATTCATTTATATTATGACCTCACATTCTGTTTTAAAATGCAAGGCCGTTTGAGACAGAAGTTAAATTAAAACAAAAAGAGGCAGGTCTTAATATAACCGAAACTCCTCAGAGACGCTCCAAACACCAGCCATCTGCATCACCATGGAAATGCTAGCAACTCTCTGCAGTGCTGAAGTGTTTGGTTTTTTTAACACTTTCGCTGTTTTATTTGCAAAATAGTTTTGGAAGATTGTATATGTGTTAAAATAGGGTTAATGTGCTATTATGTTAATGTGACAGACAACAGCAAATTCAGCCTCATTGAAGTGTCATTCCAACTTTTCATCCCTGCATTGGTACAGAGGAAACAATCGGATCTTAACTACTGGCAGATTACATTTTCAGAGTTTTATCTCAGTGGAGTTTTATCATTGGCCCTCGAAGACAAGAACACACACACATACACAAGTTTTCTTGGCAACATTTGGTATCTTGTGACTGTGAAGAATAAACATGCATGCCAGCAGTTTAATTCATTTGGTTTTATTTCATTTTGTCTAAAGTAATATTGGCAACCAAAACACATATTGTCATCTGTGAACGTCTTGAAATGGTAAACCACCATTGTCAATTTTGTTTGTTTTTTATCTGCTGCTTTTAAACAGCGTGCTCTCTGTAGACATAATGGATGCGCTGACCGTTCGTTTACTCCATTTATTCAGTCGTTCAAACTATTTTTTTGTTCATTTGCTCTATCGATCGCTTGTTCATTCATTTGATCTATCATTCTGTTTATGTACCGTTCGTTTGTTTATTTGTTCCTTCATTCAATCGTTTGGTGTATTATTCTATTGTTCTATCATTTGTTTGTTCGCTCATTTGTTCTATCGATCGCACATTTGCACGTTCATTCTAACTATCTTTTGTTTTTTCATTCCTTCATTTATTCTGTCCTTTGGTTTATCAATCTATCTATAGTTCTTTTGTTTGTTTGTGCATTTTGATTTACATTCATGCATTTGGCTGACACTTTTATCCAAAGCAACTTACAGTGCATGCAAATCAGTTTGCGTGTTCCCTGGGAATCAAACCCATGACCTTGGTGTTGCTAGTGTCATGCTCTACCAGTTGAGCTACAGGAACCATTTGATCCATCCATCCATCCATCCATCCATCCATCCATCCATCCATCCATCCATCCATCCATCCATCCATCCATCCATCCATCCATCCATCCATCCATCCATCCATCCATCCATCCATCCATCCATCCATCCATCCATCCATCCATCCATCCATCCATCCATCCATCCATCCATCCATCCATCCATCCACTGTTCTCTCTGAAATAAAATTCCATCAGGACTGTAAAGTGTGTCACACAAATCTACTTGAATTGAAACAGATTTTAGCTCAGTTTCTTTCAATTTATTTAAGCGTTTCTGCCTTATTTAGTAGTGTGAATCTAGCAAACTTGTTTTAAATATTGTTTAATTATTTACTGGAAGTTTATAACATTATGCTTTGTGTTATATTGTCATGATGGGGTGTTTAATACAGCTGCAGAGGGAGTAACAGTAAATGTGGCATCTTCTCTCTTCTGACAGTCTTAATCCAGCATTCTCTATTTTTTTCCTTTTTGTGGAAAGTCTGGAAAACGTAATATTGCATTTTTCTTTCGCTGTTGGAGCAAACGGGTAAGCAAAAATAATATTTGCTGCAATCTCCCATTTACTGCTATAGGAGTTTACCCTGGCCTGCAGTAGTTTACTTCCGCATTTCAAACCTGGAAATGTAAAAGGATCCATTGACATAACTGTTGAAGTACAATATTGCTGAAGTATTTTCTAGTAATCCGTGTATCTCTGTACAGTAATGGCTCAATAACGTTCAGTGTTATGATGTAAATGAAAATGTCAGAGTTCTTTATTAAGTGTATTGGATTTCACATCCTCGTCTTGTAAGCCATAAACTCACAGGCCTTAATAACTGTTAGGACTAGGGGCAGCAGCCGTTTTATAGGTGTTAAAATCGTGTGATTTTGTATGAAAGAGCGGGTCTTGAAAGAGCGGTCTCTGTTAATATTTAAGCAGGACTGGAGTAATATTAGGTATTGGTCTTGATTTAGGGGCGTTTAAAAGCTTTTGGCACCCTGAGTAAATTGTGCAGTGGTCACCTTCACACTCTCACAGGAGCTGTTTGAATTATCCATTACATCCTGTCTGCTGTGTGTTTATAAAACCTAAAGATCGCTGGTCACACTCAATACTTCTAAAAGAACATAAGTCTGACTTATTCAATATAAATGACAACATAAAGCGTTGCCTGTCTCTGATTTTGTTTGCTTGTTGAAATGTTCTTTAATTTAGTCTTTTATTCATTTTTTGTTCATTTATTTCCTTATTAAATAATTTAGTCCTTTACTAATTGATTATTTTATTATTTTATTCATTTATTCATTTGCTTCATTCATTTTTTAATTTGTATATTCAGTTATTTACTAAATTCATTCATTTATGTATTTAGTCATTTGCTCATTCATTTGGTAATTCATTTATTCAGCCATTTGAATATTTTGCCATTTTTCATCCTTTCTTTCATTCCATTCATTAGTTTGTTCATTCATTAATTGGCCATTCATTCATTAGCTTATGTCGCTATTTGCCCCATTCATTTGTTTGTTCATTCCTCAATGTTCAATCATTTCCCCATTCATTCATTTGGTTATTGAAATGTTCTTTCTTGTGTTTATTCATTGGTTTGTTTATTTGTTCTACTTTTTTTGTTCATTCATTCTTTCACTTATTCATTCAGTCATTTGCAAATTCCTTCATTGATTGATTTGTTCATTCAGTCATTTGCTTGTTTATTTGTTTGTTTGTTCAGTTCTTTCAATCATTTGTAGGTTTATTCTTTCTTTCTTAAATTAGTTAATTCATTCATTCATTATTTCATTAATTAATTCTGTATCTATGGTGATACTCTTTGATGAATAGACCTTCATTCATTCATGCTCATTCATTCATTCATTAGCTGGTTAGTCAGTTAGTTCATTCAGTTATTTGCCCCATTCATTCTTTCACTCTTTCTTAAATTAGTGAATTCATTCATTTGTCTTACTTCATTCATTCATTCTGTATCTATGGGGAGACTGATGAATAGACCTTCATTAATTCATTCTCATTCATTCACTCATTAGTTGGTTAGTTAGTTAGTTCATTCAGTTATTTGCCCCATTCATTCTTTCACTTTTTCTTAAATTAGTGAATTCATTCATTTGCCTTATTTCATTCATTCATTCTGTATCTATGGGGAGACTCTGATGAATAGCCCTTCATTCATTCATGCTCATTCATTCATTCATTAGTTGGTTAGTTCGTTCTTTCAGTTATTTGCCCCATTCATTCTTTCACTCTTTCTTAAATTAGTGAATTAATTCATTCATTTGTCTTATTTCATTCATTCATTCTGTATCTATGGGGAGACTCTTCGATAAATAGACCTTCATTCATTTGATTGTTCGTTCATTCATTCATTCATTCATTCAGTTATTTACCCCATTCATTCTTTCACTCATTCCTTAATGTTAAATTATTCTTTCATTCATTAATTTAAATTTGATCATTCATTTGATCATTTATTAATTTGTTCTTTCTTGCATTTGTTCAGGTGTTCATTCTTTCTTTCTTTGTTAATTTGTACATTCTTTCATGTGGATACTTGGATGATCAGACTGCAGGCTCTTAAACTGTGTGTGTGTGTGTGTGTGTGTGTGTGTGTGTGTGTGTGTGTGTGTGGTAGCATTTGTCTCTCTCTCTTTCTCGATTACCTTCACTTTTTCTGTTTTTATGGTTTGTGCTGTCTTTAGCGCTCTCTGTGATTGAAATAGCATCTCACGGGGGGGCAGGTTGTATTCTCCACACACACACACACACACACACACACACACACACACACACACACACACACACATTTTTCTATTGTACACACATCTTTTTGTTCCTCCAGAGGTCTGTGAAGAGTCTGTCAGAATAATGAGGCCAATAAGATCTTTCTGCCCCTCAAGATCTTTTTCTTTCTATCTTTTTCTTTTAATTGTTTTTACCTATTGGTAACTGCCCCTTCATTTTACAAAATCTCTCAAGTTCAAGCCCTACTGGCTGGAAAACCTCATGCGCTCAGATCTTTCTCTCTATATGACAGTGATGTTTGATAGCTTCCTGTTTCATATCTCACACAGTCAAAAACTGGACACCTGGAATCTATCATACTGAGTGGTAAAATTTCCGTCATGGTCTATTTTTATCTGTCATAGTTGTTTTCATTTCATATTACATTCAGGGGTGTAGCCTCCATTATAATGGTATACACATGACAGTGGATATATAATAGATTTTTGACTCACCAAGCGAGTGTGGTGAAACCAATGAGTTCTGGGGTAAAAGTTTTACCTGTCAATCAACCACTGTGCTAAAACAAGATCTTTTATTTTTTTCTGGTTACGTGCTTCTTTAAAATGAAATAACCGTTGGATCGGAAAATTTGAAAAAGCACAAATACATGCATAAGTTGATTGAAATTTTTCATTGTGCATGATGTCAACATAAAGTAACACAGATGAAAACTCGCACCTGAAGCTCAATCGGTACTCCACTAAAATAACTGAGAGTTCTGCTCTAAACGTCATGTTTGTGCTTAGATAAAATGCAAGTAAATTGGCAGTTGGCCTCAGTTGGCCTCTTTTTCGCACTTCTTGTTATTTTAAGTTTTGAGCTTTAGTCTATTTTCATGCAGTAACACTGACATACTGTAATGATTGATGTATGCAGTCATGAAATCAGAGACCCTCCATTCGAATTTCCAACACAAGTGGTAAAGAGATGCATATTACCGGGTGGTGATGGCGCCTGTCCACTTGTGATCGAATCGCCTGAAACGCATCTTTGATACCAGGCAATACAGGACACACACACAGCAGGAGAGTGAGTGAGAGAGAGTGAAGTTAAAACTAACGCACTAGGCTCTTATATTTTTTTATCTGTCAAAATGACTGACAGCATTTGGAATTATCCGTCAGTGTTTCAAAAATTCGGTAAAGTTTTTGGTTAACGCAACCCATGGATGAGGCCTTTAGAAAGGTGCGCTTTTTCAGGTGGCTTCATGCAACCTATAACGCGATCACGATTGGTCTGGCACACTTCTTGGAATTTAAAATATTTATTATATTTAATATATTTAATTTAAATGGTGGTGAAAAGGGGAAAATTCTCTTTAATTGTTCTCTTTAAATGCAATAATTATCAGGAAATAATTGCAAGGTATTTTTAGGTAATAATCCAATAATTATAAGTTTATTGCTACAATAGATCATTTACAAACAAGTGGCAATATTACCTGACATCACCCTAATTTAGGTAGACCTGGTACAAATTAGGGAGATTCCTGTGATGTTATAATATCAAGTTATTGTCATTTATTCTTAGAATTTAAATGATTATCAAATTTTCTTCAGTTTTGCTGTCTTTGATTTGGGGACTTGGTAAAGGGTAAATATTTTAAGATATACCTAAATGCTATACAGATAGTGATCGCTTTATATATGAAGTTATATTTGTACAATTTTAAAAATCTACATGGAAGAATTCACACTCAGAATGAAAACAACATGAACAACATACAGAAAAGATCAAAATGTTTGAAAAATGGAAAATATCTAACAACACTCAGCACACGTTTGCTTAATATAACTTATCATGATAAATTGTACATTTGTTTTCTTTTTTTTTACAATCTTTTAAAAATATTTTTAAAACTTTTATTAATATATCATAATGTACATATAGGGAGACTTTTTATTGATGCAGTTTAATTTATTCATAGGAGGTTGTCTCCAACAACAGAAGATATGCTGGAATCAGAATGGATAATTTTTAATTTCATTGCTGTGAACATTTATAATAAACTTTATGAAATGTATCTGTAAAATGACATTACAAAACTATTGTTTTCTTTTCTATAGTCGCAGATATTTTTTTAAATAACTGATACTTCTGAAAGCCTACTGTTGCTATAGATGGGAACACATTTACCTGTCTATTTGATGACAGGTATAAAAGGGTGCATTGGTTTACATTTTGTTACTGTCTTATTCAACATATGGATACCTAGGCAAAATTATGAGTTATTTGTGTGTAATTCTGTGTTATGGGTAGGGGTGTGTGTGTGTACCCCTACCCACTTACCACATACTTTTATATTGGGCATCTCTTTGCCATAATAAGCTGCATTGTGGACCAGACAAAAAATCAGCTACACAAAACTACAGTACTGCATATCCAACCAGTTTCTGGTTTCTACCATCATGTTAATAAATTCCATGCCTGATGAGGTAGCATTCTATGTAACCAGCGTGCTCCGGGAAAGTCTCAGATGAGGCGAGGTGGGCAGTGCTGGCTGGCGATTACATTTTAAAATGTTCTGCTGTTGCTATTTAAGCAAGAAATGCAATTTTTCCTCCTCATGGACTGCACCAGATTTGCCAATTCTTGCTGTGAGATGTTACCCCACTCTTCCACCAAGGCACTTGCAAGTTCCCGGACATTCCTGGGGGGAATGGCCCTAGCCCTCACCCTCTGATCCAACAGGTCCCAGACGTGCTCAATGGGATTGAGATCCGGGCTCTTCGCTGGCCATGGCAGAACACTGACATTCCTGTCTTGCAGGAAATCACGCACAGAATGAGCAGTATGGCTGGTGGCATTGTCATGCTGGAGGGTCATGTCAGGATGAGCCTGCAGGAAGGGTACCACATGAGGGAGGAGGATGTCTTCCCTGTAACGCACAGTGTTGAGATTGCCTGCAATGACAACAAGCTCAGTCCGATGATGCTGTGACACACTGCCCCAGACCATGATGGACCCTCCACCTCCAAATCGATCCCGCTCCAGAGTACAGGCCTCGGTGTAACGCTCATTCCTTCGACGATTAACACGAGTCCAACCATCACCCCTGGTGAGACAAAACCGCGACTCGTCAGTGAAGAGCACTTTTTGCCAGTCCTGTCTGGTCCAGCGAAGGTGGGTTTGTGCCCATAGGCAACATAGTTGCCGGTGATGTCTGGCAAGGACCTGCCTTACAACAGGCCTACAAGCCCTCAGTCCAGCCTCTCTCAGCCTATTGCGGACAGTCTGAGTACTGATGGAGGGATTGTGCGTTCCTGGTGTAACTCGGGCAGTTGTTGTTCCCATCCTGTACCTGTCCCACAGGTGTGATATTCGGATGTACCGATCCTGTGTAGGTGTTGTTACACGTGGTCTGTCACTATGAGGACAATCAGCTGTCCTTTCTGTCTCCCTGTAGCGCTGTCTTAGACGTCTCACAGTACGGATATTGCAATTTATTGCCCTGGCCACATCTGCAGTCCTCATGCCTCCATGCAGCATGCCTAAGGCACGTTCACGCAGATGAGCAGGGACCATGGGCATCTTTCTTTTTGTGTTTTTCAGAGTCAGTAGATAGGTCTCTTTAGTGTCTTTAAGTTTTTATAACGGTTTTTGTAATTGCCTACCATCTGTAAGCTGTTAGTGTCTTAACAACTGTTCCACAGGTGCATGTTCATTAATTGTTTATGGTTCATTGAACAAGCATGGAAAACATTGTTTAAACCCTTTACTATGAAGATCTGTAAAGTTATTTGGATTTTTACAAAATTATCTTTAAAATACAGTGTCAAAGTGTCCTGTATTTTTTTTTTATTTATTTATTTGCATCAGGTCATGATTGTACATTTAAGTACATTTTCTACATCTATAATTGTGCATTATGCATACTTTTATGTATAAAAAAGAACAATTGTAAGTATAAATCATAGTAGAATTTGCCATACAGAATTAATTTATGCTGTTAAAAATAATTGTGGCCAAAAAGGATGGTTTGCTTAACTGTCACGAAAATAATGTTGTAATGCAAAACAAGCCTTAGTAGTATTAGGATAGGTTTTTCATTTCCTTTATACAAAATATAATGTCTTAACTTTTTCTTTTGATTTTGCTTTGACATATGACCTGCACATTTCTTCGTGAGATTCTCCCAATCAGGATTTATAATTCTGTGTCTTCTGATTTGCTTTTCTCAGTTATGAGTGGTTTTGTCTGTGATCAAGATAAATGATTGTGTTCTGTTTGAATTATTAATTGTGATTTATTCCTGTCTCTGTCTCTCTCTATAGACGCTGGAGGCGGTTTTGACCTTTAAATACAGTGGAGGTGCTGGGCTGGTGGAGGGGTATTACCGTGAACTCAGTCTGGGAGTCAGAGTGGATGTTGAAACTTCAGTGTTCTTCACAAGAGTCAGCACTCTACCTGCCAACAGGTATCAAAAATTAAATTTACCCTAGTACTCGATAGTCCAGAGAAAGACCTATACCGGCAACTGGGTATCGACTTATCTTGAAAGTCAACTTGAAACGCAGTTTCACAACAACACAACAACACATTACCACACACACAGAATGTGCATTTAAAGATCACTTCTCATTGCATTTTAAGTGTGTGTGTGTGTGTGTGTGTGTGTGTGTGTGTGTGTGTTTTGAATGAATAAATGAATGTAGGTCTAATGGAAAGTTTTTTAGGAGGTACTCACTCTCTGTTTGTCCACTTGAACGTTACTATCTCCTGTGACAAAGGAGAGGTGGAAATGAATGACTGCCTTTCTCTCTCTAGAGAGAGATGGAGAGATGTATGGAGATAGATAGAGAGAGAGAGACTGATCACACCTTAGTAATGACCACTTGAAGTGAGTCATTAGCTGTAATAATATCTGCTGTCTCACTCATCAATATCATCTATCATTCCTGCCGGATAGATCAGCTACACACACACACACACACACACACACACACACACACACACACTGAATTGTCAATAAATGTTCTGTCCCCATACACTCTGGACTTCATCTCATCATGGACATCCAGTTCAATTCAATTTCAATGTATTTATTTAGCGCATTCCACAATAGATATTGTCCCAAAGCAGTATTTCAATTAATAGTAATTCAACATTGTGGCTTTCAAATTGTTTAAAAATTATGTTTCAGGCATAAATGACTGGCCCAGTGAAATCGTCCGTATGACATTTGCCTGGGTCTGAAATTTCAAACAAACTCCATAAATTGATTTCGGGATGTAGTTACACTTTAAAACACATCAGCTAATTTTTTGAAAAACTTAAGTTTGTATTTACATAATATAATGTAGATACATGTATACATGAACATGTACACAAGTTATACAATTGTAATGCAAAATGTAATCCAACCACATAGAATTAGTTATAATATTGACAATGATTTCTAATAGAATTGAAGTACATACTTTCTTGATATTTCCATAAAAATACACCTCATTCTGGACCTCATTCGTTTTATTGTATTTTTATTTATTTTTTTCATTTTTGTTTTCATTTTTTCTTTTAAATATTTTTTCTTTTTATTTTTTTATTTGTTTTATTTTTTCTTTTTTTTAATTATAATTTCTATTTATATTTTTTTGCATCAGGTTATGATTGGCTCATTTGTTCATGTGATTTTTGTTTTCATTTTTTTATTTTTTATTTATGTATTTTTTTTTTATTATAATTTTTTTGGGGGTTTTTTGCATCAGGTTATGATTAGCTCATTTGTTCATGTGATTTTTTTTTTCATTTATTTATTTTGTATTTTTTTATTATAATTTTTATTTATATTTTTTTGCATCAGGTTATGATTAGCTCATTTGTTCGTGTGATTTTTTTTTTTTTTTTTTTGCATCAGGTTATGATTAGCTCATTTGTTCATGTGATTTTTGTTTTCATTTTCATTTTTGTTTATTTTTTTATTTTAAATTATATATTTTGTTTTGTTTTGTTTTGAATAGCTCATTTGTTCATGAGAAGTTAAGAATGTATTATTTTAGCCAAATGGATATTGGCCAAGATCAACTCTCGGCACATGGAAATACAATATTCCGGTTGCAGTGAACAGGAGTGGAAAATACAGTCAGTTGATTTGTGTTTCTCGATTGGCCTCAGCCATTCTAAAAATAGCAGCTCTGATAGCAACACACTAAATGCAAACACACCTCATTGCGTTCATTTAGATCAGACACCATACCTGAGCCAGACAGAAAGAAAGAGAACAGGTTCATATAGGGAGTATATAATGTCGTAATCACATCTAAAAATGACAAAGTTGTAGGGTTATAGTCATTATAATTAGCTTATATTAAAGGATTAGTTCACCCGGAAATGAAAATGCAGTCATCATTTTTTCACCCTCATGTCGCTCCAAACCCATATGACTTTCATATGATTTTTCTCCCCAATTTGGAATTCCCAATTCCCAATGCACTCCAAGTCCTCGAGGTGGCGTAGTGACTCGCCTCAATCCGGGTGGTGGAGGACGAATCTCAGTTGCCTCCGCGTCTGAGACCATCATTCCGTGCATCTTATCACGTGGCTTGTTGAGCGTGTTACCGCGGAGACATAGCGCGTGTGAAGGCTTCAAGCTATTCTCCGCGGCATCCACGCACAACTCACCACGTGCCCCACCGAGAGCGAGAACTACGTTATAGCAACCACGAGGAGGTTACCCCATGTGACTCTACCCTCCCTAGCAACCGGGCTAATTTGGTTGCTTAGGAGACCTGACTGGAGTCACTCAGCACACCCTGGATTCGAACTCACGACTCCAGGGTTGGTAGTCAGCGTCAATACCCGCTGAGCTACCCAGACCCATGGGACTGCCGCTTTTAAGCTATCGTATGAGTTCAGAAGACTTGTAATACATCACAAAAGTCAAATGGACCACTGTTTATGGTGCTTTAATGCCCTTTTGGGACTTTGAAAGCCTCATTCCTCATTCACTGTAGTTGCATTAAAAAAATTACCAGTACATTTATTCAAAATTTCTTTTGTCTTCCACGGAAGAAAAAAAAGAGTCATATGCATGTTTGAAACAACAAAGGGGTGAGTAAATTATGAATTTTAATTTTTGGGCAAACTAATCCTTTAAATGAATACATTTTGTAATGCATTATATTCAGGATTCAAAGAAAGTGTAACGGTTCGTTTACACAAATGCATTCAAATGTTCTTGTGCCTTTTATAGGTCTTGGCAAATGCTGTGCTGTTGTTCAGCTCAGCACCTCTGATGAGATGAAATAGATTCGCTGAGATGAGTCTTCTAGAGAATTCTGAATAGTGGGACTAGACGAATAGCCCATTGTCTGCACTGAATAATTTAGGCCGTTTTGAGGTCTGTTCCACACCGCAGATTTGATGAATACTTATTGGAATGCCTCCATTTTTTACTTTTTAAAGGTCTTTAACAATACGGGGGCGATGCTTTCTGTCAGATCACTAAAACAAACAGATACAGCTGTAAAATGCACACACAGACACGTGGGCCAAGTGTACAGTGTGTGTTTGACAAAATAGATTAAAAAGCAGGTTGTAAAAATGCCAAACATGCACACAGCCCACACACAAGGCCATTAAGATGTGCCCACGATAACACACACATTACAGTCACTCTAACACACACTTAAATGCACAAACAATACAGGGAAGACCATTAAATGAATAAACAACCGGTCTTAAAAAAGCTTTTAACTCGTCTGTAGTGTGAACAGAAAAGGAAGATGCTCTTTAGGCAAGAAAACGTTTGAAAGCCAAATAGCAATATATTGTGTTTAATCTTTAAAATTCCTGCTTGTAAAATGTCTTAAAGGAATGTTTTGTGTTTAATACGAGTTAAGATCTGTAGACAGAATCTGTGATATGCTGTCAATTATCACAGGAAAAAACAAAACAAAACAATGATTCATCCCTCAGACACACACACACACACACACAATTTTTATTATTTTTTTTTTACAATGGAAGTTAATAGGGCAAGGCATTCCAGTGAGTTTAACACAGAAATGTAAAATGCTTATATTTTTGGTAAAGCACATATTAATTCATCTGAACAAAAATATGAGTTATTTGAGCTGTAAAGGTGTCTAAATTCTCCTTTTAGATGTGGGACTACATTTCCAGGCAGATGAATTATGTTTAAAATAATGCACTTACAATGGAAGTCAATGTGGCTAGACTTCCCAGGGAGTTTAGCGCAGAAATGAGAAGCTCGTATTTTTGTTAAAGTGCTTAAATGAATTCTTCTGTACAAACATCTGTGTGATTTGAGCTGCAAAGTGTTCTAAATGGTCCTTTTAGCAGTGGCACTACTTTTCTATATGGATCAGTTTTGTTTACAGTAATGCACTTACAATGACAATTCCCACCACAGTGCCATTTCCAAAACGTCTCAAATTCAGTATCGTGTTTAATAGAATTACATGGTGGAAATGACAGTGATTGGGGGGGGGGGGGATTTTCGCCCCAATTTGGTATGCCCAATTCCCAATGCGCGCTAAGTCCCCGTGATGGAGTAGTGACTCGTGAGCAACCCAGGCCCTGGAAATGACATTTTTAGCATTTTTTAAATAATTTAAATATTTAATCTCAAGCATGCTCTTTAATGAGACTTTCGTAGACTAACTTTCAAAAAAAAAAAAAAAAAAAAAAACATTGTAAGGGGCTAAATTGTTTGGTGTGATGGAAATTATGCCACAACAATGTAACAGTTATAAATTTTGAAAAAAAAAAAAAATTATATTAATTATTTTCACACAATGAATATTGAAATGGTTAATGTTAAATTCATTCTTTGTTTAGATTAGTATAGTTTTCTTTTTGTTTTTTTCGTTCTTTTTTTTCTCCCTTTTTCTCCCCAATTTGGAATGCCCAATTCCCAATGCGCTCTATGTCCTCGTGGTGGCATAGTGAGTCAATTCGGGTGGCGGAGGATGAATCTCAGTTGCCTCCGCGTCTGAGACCGTCAGTCCACGCATCTTATCACGTGGCTTGTTGAGTGCGTTACCGCGGAGACATAGACAACATGTGGAGGCTTCACGCTATTCTCCGCGGCATCCACGCACAACTCACCACGCACCCCACCAAGAGCGAGAACCACATTATGGCGACCACGAGGAGGTTAACCCAATGTGACTCTACCCACCCTAGCAACTGGTTGCTTAGGAAGCCTGACTGGAGTCACTCAGCACGCCCTGGATTTGAACATGCAACTCCAGGTGTGGTAGGGGCAGTGGTGGCTTGGCGGTTAAGGCTCTGGGTTACTGACTAGATGGTCAGGGGTTCAAGCCCTAACACCACCACGATGCCACCGTTGGGCCCTTGAGCAAGGCCCTTGACCCCATCTGCTCTAGGGGCGCCGTATCATGGCTGACCCTGCGCTCTGACCCCAGATTGGCTGGGATATGTGAAAACGGGGGCAGTGGTGGCTCAGTGGTTAAGGCTCTGGGTTACTGATCAGAAGGTTGGGGGTTCAAGCCCCAGCACTGCCAAGATGCCACTGTTGGGCCCTTGAGCAAGGCCCTTGACCCTATCTGCTCCAGGGGCGCTGTATCATTGCTGACCCTGCACTCTGGAAAAAAAAGAATTTCACTGTATATGTGCAAATGTATAACATGCAATTATTAATTATAATTATTAGTTATAGTCAACGTCTTGCTGAGCTACCCAGGCCCCCAGATTAGTATAGTTTTAAACATGTGATCATTTGTATTTTTTGAATGGATAGTTTAATATTGAAAGTCTGCGTCTGCGACAAAATTCTAAAGCAATAGAACTTTTCAGGTTATAGTCCAAAAACTCAGAAGAGAAGTAATAATTTCAAGCCATGGGTTGCCTCTGGATTTTCCTAGGGCAGTTTTGGCAGTTTTTGTTTTATGAGTAAAAGAATGTCCGTGGTAAAAATTACTTATGGACTTTTTGTTCTACAACATAAGTGACACACTGTCATACCTCAAACATGAATTTTGAAGCCGGCGTGTTTAAAAAAAATACAATTATGTTGTTTTCAAGTCGCTAGATAAGTACAACTACAGTTTTCTGTTTTACCAGACACTTTCACTCACATGCTTGAGGTAGTTGTAGTCCTTATCTAGCAACTTGTTAGCAACATACATTTTTTTTTAGAACACTGTGGCTTCAAAATTCATGTTTGAGGTATGGCTGTGTGATTTTTGTTTTAGAACGAAATGTGTAAGTATCTTCAAGTAACCTTTGCCACAGATGTTATTTAACTCATAAATTGGGAAAACCTATTATGAAAACCCATCGGAAATTCCAGAGGGAACCCATGGTGAAGTAGCCTTCCGGGTTCGGCTATAAATTGATGTCACGGCTGAACCGCTCTATTGAAAAAGCCAAAAGACAATTGAGAAGTTCCAAAAATAACGTTTGAAGGAATGGCACAAATTTTCCATTTCAGTTTTAATGAGACCATTTAACAAAAAGGAAAAAGTTAATTTTTTTCTTTGACATGAAACTGCCTGAATTTGATGTACACCCTGCTATGGTGAAATCACTCTGATGCAGGAGAAATGCATTCTCTGGTCATACTGTAAGATAAAAGACATTGATCAAGAGAGAGTCAGAGAGAATGAGGGATGCTCGGTGTTGAGTAAGCATTGGTTGGCACTCGCTCTCAATTTCTCTCTGCTATTTATAAATTGTCAACATCTCTTGAGATTAGTCATTCCTTACTAATCACTGTAATGGGAGAGAGAGAGAGAGAGAGAGAGAGAGAGAGAGAGAGAGAGAGAGAGAGAGAGAGAGAGAGAGAGAGAGAAATAGTGAGAGTGAGACATACTGTATATCTTTGCTCTGCTTGTGCAACAACACATAGTGGCCATAATATCATTCAGCGTGCCAATTACACAAACTGCTGACTGAGTTCTTAAAGGGGCCATATCATGGATTTTTCTTTCTATAGTAAACATACTCTAAGGCTCACAATGCAAACGTACAGTTAGGTTTTGTTAGATCAGTGTGTTCATGCTGTTGGCATTTGTTGGCGTTCGTAGGCGTCTGTTTTCACCGTTTGAACATGTTAATTCTGCGTTTGTTGTGTCTTGGAATGTTTGAGCAGTCTAGTATGATTTTCCAACAAACTCTGACGTAATCCGACTTCATCGTGAACCGTTTTCGTGATCATGAGGTAACCGTCCCTGTCAACTCATAGAAAATGAACATGCACGGGCGCAACTGCATTGGCAATGCAGGAGAAACATAGTCAATCACGATCAATCACATTTATATAGCGAACTTGTTAAAGAATTCCGTTCCTTTCTAAATAAAGTAAACAATATACACCAAAGAGCTAAAATATTATGGACACTCACAGGTGAAGCGAAAAATGTTGATCATCTCCTAACAAGGCCACATGTCAAGGTCTGGGTAGATTAGATGGCAAGTGAACAATCAGTTCTCGTAGTCAACGTGTTGAATGCAGGAGACCTGAGTGACTTTGACAAGGTCATATTGTTATGGCTAGACGACTGGGTCAGAGCATCTCTGAAACAGCTAGGCTTGTGGGGTGCTCCCGGTCAGCAGTGGCGAGTACCTGCCGACAGTGGTTCGAGGAGGGACAAACTGGCGACAGGGTGTTGGGCGTCCAAGGCTCATCGATGCGCGAGGGCAATGAAGGTTATCCTGTCTGGTCTGAACTGACAGAAGGTCTTCTGTGGTACATGTCACAGAAAATTTTAATGATGGTTATGGGAGGAATGTGTCACAGCACACAATGCATCGAACCCTACTGCGTATTGGGCTGCGTAGCAGCAGTCTGGTCAGAGTGCCCATGATGACCCCTGTCCACCGTCGAAAGTGCCTACAATGGGCACGCGAGCATCAGAACTGGAACTTGGAGCAGTGGAAGAACGTCACCTGGTCCGATGAGTCTCGTTTTCTTTTACATCATGTGGATGGATGTGTACGCGTGCACTATTTACCTGGGGAAGTGATGGCACCAGGATGCACTGGTGTCGGTGGAGGGAGTGTGAAACCCTGGGTCATGTAGACGTCAATTTGACACATGCCACCTACCTAAACATCGTTGCAGACCAGATACACCCCTTCATGAAAATGGTATTCCCTGATGGAAGTGGCCTCTTTTAGCAGAATAATGCGCTGTGCCACACTGCACACATTGTACGGGAATGGTTTGAGGAACATGACGAAGAGTTCAAGGTGTTGCCCTGGCCCCCAAATTCTCCAGATCTAAATCCAATTGAGCATCTGTGGGATGTGCTGGACCAACAAGTCCGATCCACCTCGCAAGTTACAGGACTTGAAGGATCTGCTGCTAACATCTTGGTGCCAGATACCACAGGACACCTTCAGGGGTCTTGTAAAGTCCATGCCTCGGCAGGTCGGCGCTGTTTTGGCGGAGGACCAACAGCATATTAGGCAGGTGGTCATAATGTTTTGGCTCATCAGTGTATATATTATAAAATATAAATTAGTGTTGTTAGCTTGTTTCAGCAGTGTGGATAACACTTGTCAGGGAATATTCATACAAATTGCAGATGGAGATAGATTTGTCCTGAAGCACTCTTCTCACTCGCATGAAAAACAAATTCTTTATTTCTCAAACGCCATCAAATTACACAGAGTATGCAAAGACTGAACTCGATGCAGGTTTGCATTGTTCCTCCGACGGAACTCTCTGAATGAAGTTATAGCCTAATGTCACATTGAATACATGCTAAACAGATTTAATCAATCAAACATAGAGTATATATTCATATATTATATCACTCATTTTTGACTTCATCCATAACCTCTTCTCTGTCAGGCATCTTCTTCATAGGCAAACAACAACACACAAAGATGCAAGTTTGTTGGTGTTTGTTGGATCAGTGTTGTTTTTCAGTTATGTTTCTCAACATTCTAAGACAACAGCCAGTGTAACACCCTGTCTACACCAGACGCAACCGACGTGGCGCAATGCGACATAAGTTATTCGCTGTTGTTATAATCAATGATGCTGTCTACACTGCACTGGATGCGTCCATTGCACCACAAATGCCCTGTTCTATTTTGCTCTGCATGCGCTGGCACAACTCCTGCCAACGAGTTCACTTTGGCACGTCCAGTGTAGACAACCTCAAGGCATTGTGATGTGATATTGTTTGCATCTGGTGTAGAAAGGGTGTTAGTAAGTTTGAAGTGTTGACGTCTGTTGGCGTTTGTTGGAGCAGTGGGAAATGACCTTTAAAGTTACAGTAGCAAAAACAGCTTGTTTAATTATAAGGGTAAGAAATAAGGTGGAAAATGGTCATGAAAACTAAATTAGGGAAAAATTATGCTCTGTTTTCATAAATAAAGATGCAGGGACACACAAAGCCTTCGCTACATGAAAGAGACACTAACCTTTGATGTTTGGACTGAAGATGACAAGTACATCTGCATGACCGCCTTGTGCCCATCTGGTTCTCAGTGTGTGTGTGTGTGTGTGTGTGTGTGCGTGCATGTGTGTGTTTGCATACATTTGTGTGCATTTGTATTAGTGGTATAAACTGATATCAGAATGAATATTAAGTATTTTAACCAAGAAGATTTTGTAAATAAAATATTCAAATAATAACACTACTGGTCAAAAGTTTAGAAACACTTTTACTTATTTTTTTTCTTCACATTTTAGAATAGTAGTAAAGTCATCAAAACTATGTAAAAACAAATATGGATCTATGGGAATTATGTGGTGACTAAAACAAACATATATATATATATAATGTGTGTGTGTGTGTGTGTGTGTGTGTGTGTGTGTGTGTATGTATGTGTGTATATGTGTATATATATATATGAATATATGTATATTTTTTAAATATAAATAATTTAACATGTTATTTAAAAAATCAGTAAATTAAAAATAAATGCTATTTATTATGTATTATTAATAATATTTAAGATTATTATTATTATTGCTATTAATTAGATTATTATTATTATAATAATATTAAATACATATTTACCTTTAATATTTAATTATATTAAATGTCATTTTATATTAAATAAAAATAAATAGCATAAAAATATTTTTTCATTTGATAAATTGCAAATATATATATATATATATGTCTTAGTGTGTATTTCTGTATACACACTTATATATTCTATTCACTTTTTATTTTTATTCTATTTTTATTTATTTTTTATTATTAACTGTTAAGCTTCTGTCACCAAGACAAATTCCTTGTATGTGTAAGCATACTTGGCAATAAAGCTGATTCTGATATCTGTCTGTCTGTCTGTCTGTCTAGGTATATTTGAAAAATATGTAAACTAATTATTTGTTTTATATAACATTCTATTTAATAGATTTAAATAATAAAAATAAATAAATCAATTCACAGTAGCTTTGTTTGATTTTAACCCTTTGTCCAGCATGACACAATCTTTTCTCCTAACCATGACAGTGAGGAGTGTTGCTTAACATTTTGTCCGTCGCTTTGTATCTTTTTCTGTGGCATTGTACTTGGTAGCCCCATTTTGATATATTATTGTTCCAAAATTGAAAAATTGCCACTCAAAACTTGTTACATCACGTTATAATGCATCTTAGTGTAAAAATGGTGTACTGTGTGTGAGTTCTGTACTTTAACACACTCTCCGTTTGTCTTTTTTTGATGACTCTCCAGCACTCGTCAATGTCATCTGTTGCTGGACGTGTTTAACTCAACAGAACACGAGCTCACACTCTCTGCCAAGAACAACCAGCACCTAGTGCTACATGCCAGCGAGTGTCAGAGGTACATGCATACACACACAATGCAAAATAATCATTTTCACTTTAGTTTTTTTTTTTTTAAGTTTTTTTGTCTATATGGTTCTCACAGTCATTTCAGAAATATTTGAAAATATCAGGGAATTTTAACGTTTTTTTTTCCTAGGCCTGGAAAAATAATTTTCTTCAGTGAATATACATTTTTGAGTTTTCATCTGCTCTAAAACATTTCATGAGCTTGATATCGCTTTTGGGTAGTGTAAAAATTGCTTGCAAGCCAAAGTGATGTCTGATTTGTGAATGAATCGTTCCTTTGAGTCAGTTCTTTTCAATGAATTGATTGAAATGATTCACAGATCAGTATAAATAATTAATTACTGAATTGTAACCCTGTTTTCCAGTAAAAATATTTAAACATCCTTAAAACATTTACTTTAGACATACATTTTTTTACAAGACATGTTTTCAGAAAATATACCTTAATATATCTTTGACTTGTTTTTTTTTGTTTTTTTGTTTTCCTCATTCATTTCCATTGTAAGTGCATGTAACCATGATTTTTTTGTTTCTTTTTATATACGAGGGACGAGTCATAATTATTTGTTTTGTGGTATCAACATTATGACGCTGTCAATAAAGCTTAACTATTATTGGACACTGAACATTCCTTTAGAAATAAGTAAAAGCAATTTGCTATTGGGTTAAGAAAAGTACACTTAATTCAACTTATGTTCTCTATAAAACAGTTATTCAATTCAAAGTTGTTTTTAGGATGTTTAGACATTTTTAAATGAAAACAAGACAAAAAACACTGATTTAGAAGGGATTTGTTTTTTGCAGTGCACACTCTCAGGGGCCTCACAAGAGGTCAGGTCTCTCAAAAAAGAACTTTCTTCACTCGTCCTTCAGCATTAAAGCCCATCGCATGATGTAACGCTGTCTGTCTGTCTGATTGAAGTTTGTAGACTGCCAGGTGGCATTTCCTGACCCTCTCTTCTGCTGAAAGCTCTTCTCTATTTCATGACAGTTACTCACATGGACTAGAGCCACAGCGGGTCACTGGTTCTATCATAGAGGCTGTAATACAGAAACACACACACACACACACTTGGTGAGGTTCAGTGTCTCTGTGTGTACGTCACAGCAGGTTTTTGATATGTCCCTCCAAATTTGCCTTAAGGCTTTTCAGAGATGTGCAGAGATATCTAAATATAAGGAGACAGAATTCACTGCATGACATTCTTCTGTTTGAAATAATGGACAAAAGGTATGATTTATTTCCCCTCCTGACGAAAAGAGATATCTAGACAAGTTTAAGACAAGATACCGATTACATCAAGAATGCTAAATTCAGGTAATGGTTTTAATGATTTTCTCTTAAATGGCTGTTCTCAACCGAAAACCATGGATATTACCTGGTCATGTCAACTATTAAATACAACATGTAATCAAATTTGACCATAAGACAAGTTAAATTCATTGCAAATGCTGTTTCAGGATGTTGTTGTGTCAGACTGTCTCTTCATATTTAAGAATTATAATGGCCTCATTTTTGACAAGAGTTGCATTGTGGTGAAGTATAACCTCGGTAATGTGAGTGTGTATGTGGACTCATACAGATTAGCAGGTTTGTTTGTATATGTCCAAGTAGGTGGACGGCCCTCCAGCCCTCTGACACCCTGTGCCATGACATACCTTCTCCCTGATCACCTTCATTGATCACCTTATTAATGACTCGATTGGGATTCGTGCAGGTTGTGCCCATACTTGGATCAGAGAAAATTGATCAACAGATTACAGAGTTCCAAAAGCCGGCGGGGACATTGATTCTGGAGGATGAAATATAAACGAGTAGATGCTGATCGATGTTGTGTGTTTGTGTGTATGTTAGTCTGTCGTACTGGGTATTGATCTTGTAGAGCACCCCACCCCCCCTTTAATAAAACACTGTGTGTGTGTGTGTGTGTGTGTGTGTGCTTCTTTTTCTTTCTTCCTTTCCATCCCCTTTCAATTCTATTCTTTTCCTTCCTTTCCATGCTTTTCCTTTCCTTCCTACCTTCCATCCTTCTCTTTATTCTATTTTCTTTCTTTCTTTCTTTCTTTTTTTTATTACTCTGTTTTTCCTTCCTTTCTTTTTCTTTCTTTCTTTCCATTCTTTTCCTTCCTTTCCATGTTTTTCCTTTCCTTCCTTCCATCCTTCTTTCTTTCTTTCTTTCCAACCCCTTTCCATGTTTTTCCTTGCCTTCCTTCCATCCATCCATCTTCCTTCCTTCCTTCCTTCCTTCTTCCCTTCCCATCTTTCTTCCTTAAAATAGGTTACGTTACATCAGGTGACTAAACATCATGACTAAGGAGATACAGGTGAGTGCATAATGAAGGAAGATGGGATGTAATGGAATGGAAGGAAGGGAGGAATGAAGATGGGGAGAAAATCAAACTAGATCAAAATTAAATAATGCTCCATAGAGGGGTGAATCTAATGAAAACACATTTCACACCAAAATCAAAATTACATTTTGCTTAAGGAATGTAAAGGACTGTTAAACTTATGCATTGTACCTTTTGTTTTTATTTTTTTTATTATTGTGGGCTGAAATATGTTCCAGACATGTTCTGATGTTTCAAATACTAATACATACAGGACCTGACAGGAACCTATGAATAGTAATAAGATATTTAAAAACAGTTTCTTAACATTTCTCACCATTGATATAAACCTCAAACACATATGCATATGCAAACAGAGACACACAACTCTGTTCTCTGTCAATGTCAAAGAACTGCCTCAGCCAAAGAGAGAGAATATTATCATTCTACACATGAACACAACAAAGGCAAAGAAAAAAGCTAAATTAGAGAGACAAAGAGAGAGAGAGAGAGAGGTGTAGCAGAAGACACACACACACACACACATCAGAGAACACAGTCAACATACACACTCCACTATACGCACTCAGAAAAAGTCTGAAGACATTGAACATACACACTATGCAAAGCCCAAAAACACAAAGTAAACCACAGAGCTTTATCTTGTATACATTGTGCAGTCTTTAAGTATGTTGAACACTATCAAACAAGCTCTGAACTTGTCATGTGTCTTTGCATATTTCACATCTATTATTTGAATTGTCGTTCAGTTCTCTTAAATGTGACTGCGAGGGTTGCCATAATTTGTCATGCCTTTTCCATTAGTTCATGATTACTGGGTAAGGTTTTTTAAACATCATTTACATACATATACACACACAAACACCAGTGAGCCAAATCATTATGACCAGCTGCTTAATATGCTGCTGGTCCTCCCCGTGCTGCTAAAACAGTGCCAACCCGCTGAGGCATGGACTCTAAAAGACCCCAAAGAAGACTCTACAAGACTTCTCCTAACTGTACTGATTGGAGTGTTTTTGAAACTGCAGCCACCGACCAGGACGAACTCACAGATACTGTGACACCATATATTCATTTCTGTGAGGACATTTGCAATCCTACTAGGACTTATTTAACATACAGCAATGACAAACCATGGTGTACAGCAAAACTCAGGCAGCTTTGTCAGGCCAGAGAGGATGCTTACAGAAGTGGGGATAAAATGTTGTATAATCAAGCTAAAAACACACTGACAAAGGTGATTAGAGTGGCTAAAATAAGCTACTCTGAAAAGCTGGAAAACAAGTTTTCAGCTAACGACCCTGCATCAGTGTGGAGTGGCCTAAAAGTCATTACCAACTACAAGACACCATCCCCCAACACTGTAGGGAATCAACAACTGGCTGACGACCTGAATGTGTTTTACTGTAGATTTGAAAAGCCTAGTCTCACACCCCACACCCACTCTGACCTTTACTTCACACAAACACCAACACCTCCTGCTACCCTCCTCCTCCCCCCTCCTGCTACTCAACCTGCACTTAAGATCTGTGAAGAGGATGTGTGCCAGGTATTCCGGAAACAGAAGACAAGGAAAGCACAGGGCCCAGACAGTGTTTCACCCACTTGTCTAAAAGCCTGTGCTAACCAGTTGGCCCCCCATCTTCACACAGATCTTCAACACATCACTGGAGCACTGTGAAGTTCCCAGCTGCTCCAAACATTCCACCATCCCTGTACCAAAAAAACCCCAAGATTACATGACTTAATGACTACAGACCTGTCGCCCTGATGTCTGTGGTCATGAAGTAATTTGAGAGACTGGTGTTGGCCCACCTGAAGGACATCACTGGACCCTTTCTGGATCCTCTGCAGTTTGCCTATCGAGCTAACAGACTGGTGGATGATGCAGTTAATATGGGACTGCATTACATATTGCAACATCTAGACAGACCAGGGACTTATGCAATGATCCTATTTGTGGACTTCAGATTGGCTTTCAACACCATCATTCCTGCTCTCCTATGGAATAAATTAACCCAGCTCCAAGTTCCCACCTCTATCTGTCAGTGGATCGCCAGCTTTCTGACAGATAGGCAGCAGTTAGTGAGACTGGGGAAATTTACTTCCAGCACATGTACAATCAGCACTGGTGCCCCCCAGGGATGTGTGCTCTCCCCACTACTCTTCTCCATGTACACCAGTGACTGCATCACCTAGGACCCCTTTGTCAAGCTCCTGAAGTTTGCAGATGACACTATAGTCATCGGCCTCATCCAAGATGATGACGAGTCTGCTTACAGAAGGGAGGTTGAACGGCTGGCTCACTGGTGCAGTCAAAACAACCTGGAGCTGAACACACTCAAAACAGTGATGATTGTGGACTTCGTCCCAACATTTACCCCCTTCACCATTCTGAACAGCACTGTGGCAGCAGTGGAGTCAATCCTGGGCACTACCATCTCACAGGACATGAAGTGGGTGACCCACATTGACTCCATTGTGAAAAAGGCCCATCAGAGGTTGTAATTCCTTCACCAGCTGAGGAAGATCAACCTGCCACAGGTGCTGCTGATCCAGCTCTGCTCAGCAGTCATTTAGTCTGTCCTCTGAATTTCTATAACTGTCTGGTTTGGTTCAGCTACCAAGTCAGATGTCAGAAGACTTCAAAGAATAGTCCAGACTGCTGAACAAATTATTGGTTCTCACCTTCCCACCCTCCAAGAACTGTACATCTCCAGAGTGAATTAAATGGCTGGAAAAATCACTGGACCCCATTCACCCAGCACACTACCTTTTTGAACTGTTGCCCTCTGGTCGGCGCTACAGATCACTGAGCACCAGAACAGTCAGGCATAAGAACAGTTTCTTCCCTCAGGCCATTCACCTTATGAACAGTTAAAACTGCCCCCAATACTCCCCATTGTGGCAATACAATCATGTGCATATTCAACTGTTCATTCATATTATATTTATATTCCATTTATATTTATTTGACATATCCTATCTCTTTTGCACAATACATAACATATTTGAACAACATTATTTCCCTACTGTAGTTTCCTCTATATATTTATCTGTTGTATATTATTTTTTATTCTTATTTCACTTTTTACGTATATATGTTTATATGTACAGTATATTTCAAATGTTTGTATGTATAAGTTGTATATGTATATTTTTTGTATTCTCTTTGCACTGGAAGCTTCTGTCACCATGACAAATTCCTTGTGTGTAAGCATACTTGGCAATAAAGCTCATTCTGATTCTGATCTGATTCTGAAGGTGTCCTGTGGTATCTGGCACCAAGACATTAGCAGCAGTTCCTTCAAGTCCTGTAAGTTGCGAGGTGGAGCCACTGTGGATCGGACTTGTTGGTCCAGCGCATCCCACAGATACTCAATCAGATTGTGATCTGGGGAATTTGGAGGCAAGGGCAACACATTGAACTCTTCATCATGTTCCTCAAACCATCCCGTAAAATGTGTGCAGTGTGGCAGGGCACATTATCCTGCTGAAACAGGCCACTACCATCGGGGAATACCATTGCCATGAAGTGGTTTACCTGGTCTGCAATGATGTTTAGATAAGTGGCATGTGTCAAATTGACATCCACATGAATGGCCAAACCCAGGGTTTCCCAGCAGAACATTGCCCAGAGCATCACACTCCCTCCACTGGCTTGTCATCTTCCCACAGTACATCCTGGTGCCATCACTTCACCAGGTAAACAGCGCACATGTACATGGCCGTCCATGTGATGTAAAAGAAAACGGGACTCATCGGACCACACAACCTTCTTCCACTGCTCCAAGGTCCAGTTCCAGTGCTCGCTTGCTCATTGTAGGCACTTTTGACAGAAGACAGGGGTCATCATGGGCACTCTGACTGGTCTGCGGCTACGCAGCCCCATACGCAGCAGGGTGTGATGCACTGTGTGTGGTGACACGTTAAAATTTTCTGTTACTTGTGCCACAGTAGACCTACAGTATATATATATATATATATATACTGTATGTCCACTATAGAAATTTCCATAACTTTACTATGGCCTGGAAATTTGAATGCTTCATTTTAATTTGATCCGATTTTCATTGAGTGAAAATGTATGTATTTATGTAGTAACATAAAACATTGTACTGTTGCACTCAAAAGAGATTTACAATGAAAAGCTATACAATTATCATGGCATGATATTATAATATAGAGAGAAAGAGAAAGAAAGAGAGAGCAGAAATAATTTTTTATCAAGGCTTTTTGCTGCAGTTTCAAAGTGTAGTTGATTGTGTGTTCGGAAAAGAGAGAGAACAGACAGAAAAAGAGCGATGGGGGAAAAAGAAGAAAAAGAGAAGAAGGGATTAGAGAAAAATGAGAGAGGGAGTGGAGGAGTTATATTTAGCTCACGTGTGTGTTCTCTCCCATGACTCCTTCAGCAGAGGAACACTGTGCTATTTTTAGACCACCTCCCCATAACCCGCGGTTACCAGCACACACACACAGCATCACTGCGCCACGGCAACACCGCAGCACCCCGCCCCAACATCAGCATCTGAGCATCAGACGTCATGCACACAAACATCTGAAAATCTGATTCATTCTCAATGTCATTTTATTACAGCAGATGAAATTGAAATTATAATTATGTACAATCCAAATGACACATTCCCTCAGACGAGAGGCCACAGAAAAAATGACAGGTTATTAAACCCTTTCGACAGCAAGGGACCAATTTCAGAAATGCATATGTGTGTTTGTGCGCTCGCAGGGCAGCACTCTTTTGATATTCCTGAAACATTTGATTCGTCATATTTTTCGTGACAATTTTCTACAATTAATCCAATTATTTCTTGTTCAAGCATGGTGAAATTGTACGTTAGCTCAACTGATATAGAGGTGCACTTGCGATGCAAAGAACCGGGATACGAGTCCTGAGGAGAATGTGAGCCAAATGTGTCATAGAACACAAAATGACGTGGTTGTTTCAGCAATTGTTTTTCATCTCATATTTGCTTTTTATGAAACTATTTGTTAGGTTTAGGTTTAAGGTTTAGGCTTTGGAGGCTGGTTTTGTTGGGGGGGGGGGGGAGGGGAATGTCATATATATTAATAACTACATTCTTGGGGGGTCTGGGTAGCTCAGCAAGTAAAGACACTGACTACCACACCTGGAGTCGCAAGTTCGAATCCAGGGCATGCTGATTGACTCAAATCAGGCTTCCTAAGCAACCAGTTGGTCTGGTTGCTAGGGTGGGTAGGGTCACATTGGGTTAACCTCCTCGTGGTCGTTATAATGTGGTTCTCGCTCTTGGTGGGGCATGTGGTGAGTTGTGCGTGGATGCCGCAGAGAATAGCGTGAGCCTCCACACGTGCTAGTTCTCCGTGGTAACGTGCTCAACAAGCCACTGGATAAGATGCGCAGATTGACTGTCTCAGATGCGGAGGCAACTAAGATTCGTCCTCCGCCACCCAGATTGAGGCGAGTCACTACGCCACCACGAGGACTGGGAGCGCATTGGGAATTGGGCATACCAAATTGGGGAGAAAAAGGGGAAAAAAATCCCCCCCCAAAAATAAAAAAAATAACTATCGTATTGAACAACAACTGCAACCAAACGCTCCCGATAACTGGAGATCAGTCTTTCATAATGCTGTGGTGGAATTTTTACCCAGTTTTTTGCAGAACTGCTTTAGTTCAGCCACAGTGGAGGGTTTTCGAGCATGAACTGCCCGTTTAAGGTCCTGCCACAGCATCTCAATTGGGTTCAAGGACTTTGATAGGCCACAACAAAACTTTAATTTAGCTTCTTTTGAACCATTCAGAGGTGGACTTACTCCTATGCTTTGGATCATTGTCTTGCTGCATAATGGAGTTGCGCTTGAGCTTCAACTCATGGACTGATGACTGGACGTTCTTCTATAGGATTTTCTGGGAGAGAGCAGAATTCATGTTTCCCTCAATTTTTGCAAGTCGCCTGGCCCTGAAGCAACAAAGCATCCCCACACCATCACACTACCGCCACCATGCTTGATCTTAGGTATGATTTTCTTTTTGTGGAATTCTGTGTTTGATTTACGCCAGATGTAACAGGACCCCGTCTTTCAAACAGTTCCACTTTCGATTAATCAGTCCACAGAACATTCTCCCAAAAGGTTTGAGGATCATCAAGGTGTGTTTTGGCAAAATTCAGATGAGCCTTAATGTTCTTCTGGGTTAACAGTGGTTTTTGCCTCGCCACTCTTCCATGATTGGCATTTTTGGCCAGTGTCTTTCTGATAGTGGAGTCAAGAACAGTGACATTTATTGATGCGAGAGAGGCCTGCAGTTCCTTGGATGTTGTGCTTGGCTTTTTTGTGACTTCCTGGATGAGTAATCGCTGTGCTCTTGGAGGTATTTTGGAAGGTCGGCCACTTCTGGGAAGGGTCACTACTGTGCCAAGTTTTCTCCATTTGGAGATAATAGCTCTCACTGTGGTTCTTTGGAGTCCCAGCGCCTTTGAAATAGCTTTGTTACCTTTCCCAGACTGATGTATTTCAATCACCTTTTTTCCTCATAATTTCTGGAATTTCATTTGACCTTGGCATAGTGTGCTACTAGGTGAGACCTTTTAGCCAACTTCATGCTGCTGAAAAAGTTCTATTTAGGTATTGATTTGATTGAACAGGGCTGGCAGTAATCAGGCCTGGGTGTGTCTAGTCCAGCTGAACCCCATTATGAATGCAGTTTCATAGATTTGGGGATTTAGTAACCAAGCGGCAAATACTTTTTCACACATGCCCAGTTGGTGTAACTTTTTTGCTTCAATAAATAACATAATCATTTAAAAACTGTATTTTGTTTACTCAGATTGCCTTTGTTTTATGTTAGATTTTGTTCGAATTTTTTAAACAATTTAGTATGAGATATACACAAAAACAGAAAAAAATACTTTTTCACATCACTGTATGTTGGCGTTGCTTGTATGCCACATCTTCGCTTATAACTTCATGAAAATAAACGGAACATAAAATATCTCATACCATTACTTAGAGGAGGCGATTATCTTTCAAACGAGCCCACACACTACGTAATTAGATGCATAGATCATTAGATAATCCACACGAAGCACAATGTTACATATGGCCACCAGGAGATGGCGCCATGTAAATGACAGAAACTCAATGTAATGAGTCAAAAGGCACTCATTCTGTGAGTTCTTTTTACTAAAATTATGTCTGCATGCTATGCATACCTTTAGTCATTGTTGTGTTTGGATGTGTAATCAGTTCTTATGTACAATTATTATGTTTTTATTTGTTTGGAGAGGCTTTTAGACACATGGAGACGTTTTTATACACTAGGATAAATAATTTTTATAATACTATAACTTTTGATTTCTTTGTTGTATCAACACAATATTTTTCAGATACAGTTGACATGATTGGGAACAAAACAAAAGCAGTTTTTCTGAGCCACCATATTTATACCCAGAGATATATGTAATGTGAAATCAGAAAAATAAGAAGAAAAGTACAATTTTGGCAAAATGTTTTGTGTGATGTTTCAGCAGTTTCTTAAGCTGAGAGTCTCGGAATTTATCATAATCTTTATCATTCTTTACAATGATACCAAACACCTGACCCTCCTTGTTTTTTTTTTGCCTGTTAGTTATAAGCCGTTAATTTTGGGTATACAACTGAAACAGGAAATCTTTAAAAACATCTTCAAAGCTTAAAGGGTTAAAACTCAATAGAGCATTAACCGTAAAAACCTCATCTGTTTGGGAGAAAATGTAATACAGTTTTAGCGCCACAGTGTCCATTTCACCTCGGAACTGCCACGATACATGTAACGAACAATGTAAAATCATTTTGCAACTGTAAAAAAAATATATATATATTTTGATATTAAGTTGTATCAGGGTGCTTTGATACAACTAAGTTGTTCAGCCAAATTAGCATAAGTTTTGATTTGATCAACTTCTACTTAAGTTAAATTAAGAAGGGTATTTGTCATCTCAAATCGCTTAAAGTTGTCTGAACAAGCAAAGATTTGCGAGTTCTCAGCATGCATTGCAGCATGAATAAATAATGAGGTTAGTGATGTAGGCAAATTTGATTTGTTATCATTATTTGTGCTGCTGTTGTTGTTTTTGTCATCACTGATAGTTAATAGTTTTGTGGTGATGTTAAGAGCTTATCTTTTACTTAATGATGTTTGTTGAGTGTCACCATTACTGAGGTTTGTGTTGAATATTGACATCTATGTGCCTCCTAACCAAACTATTGTGTGTGCAGCCATGTCTCTCAAGAAAGAAAGAAAAAAAAAAAACATCCTGCAATGCAAAGAATGCAGGGCTAACGTAACATGTAAGTTAGCATCACTGAATAGTACCTATACAGTGGCAGTTTTCATAACTACAACCAACTTAATTTTAGCTAACTAAATCGAATAAGTTTAGCTTTGTAAACTTAAGTATAAATAATTGAACCAAATTCAATCAGTTCAGACTACTTTTTGTTTTGTGAGATAAACTTTTCCAATTGAGTCAGCAAAACTCAAAAAAGCCCATGCAAAAATGGCACTTAAAATAATGAGTTGAATCAACAAAAATTATTTGCATAGTGAATTGTGATTGGTCTTTTCATCCTTGCATTTATATAAACCATCTATAGCCGCATTTACGTTGCAGTGGAGTTGTCGCGTTAAGGCACCAACGTACTTTTAGCAAAACCGACGAAAGAACGGTGTGATGTAATTTCAAACAAAAATTTACATTTGTTTTGGTAGTTTCAAACAGCTTGCCAGTGTAAACTTTCGGGAAAATGTTGTACTGTTGGTCAATTTGACAGGTAGGTGTGGATGTTAGGCTCCACCTACTTTGACGGCAACTCTTTTCCAGTTAATTTCTTAGTCAAGAGTGCAGACTCGTCACCCATTTATACTGTACATCCAACTTTGAGGTAATATCAATGTTGTCCTTGAAAAACATGTTCAAAAACCTTTTTCGTGGTCTTATGTGGATTCCTTTCACAAAATTCATTAGAAAATACAATAACCGAGGCTAACCAGTGCATATGATAACCATATATAGCACATTAGCGCCATTAATGCAGAATGTAAACATGACAAATTACACATTATCAACAGCATATATATATATTACTTAAAATCATCATCTTTAAAACAGCTTCTATTACTGATCTCGTGGATTCTTTTCATAGAATGTGGCATGCAGTCAGTAACATTTTAATGCCACATTGGGTGATGTTTTACACATAGTCTGTTTACAGGACAGTGTGCGTCTCATTTTTATATGTTTCACTAAACTTAATGTCCGCAAACAGTATACCGTTGCTCAGCTGTTTCAAACTTTTTTCTAGCTCTGAGCGAAGAATGAAGACAAACTTCGCCATGAGTGTATCAAAGCTTTTATGTCTTGATTCTCATGCACAGCCAACAAAACACAAGGCATGCACTGAGTGTCATGACAACAGCAAAGCAGCTCTGATGCACTAGTTTTTCCTACAGTAACTCCTTCTCAAATCTAGTTTTAAAGCTGCTGGAAGCAATTTTTATGGAGTAACACGCAGTGAAAATATCCCTATTACCTGACAAATTTCACTGAATTAAGTGTCCTGAAACATCACACCTGTCTCCGTGATCAGCCTAAAAATGCTTTTTAGCTACCATTACTTTTGAAAACACTGAGATGATGCAAGGCTGCTTTCCTGCTCCATATCTGAATACAGCGATCTCAGCGGTACAAAGGAAACTTTGTAGGGCGAGGTTTTGGAGAAAAGGGCCATGTCTAATTCAGTGGCTTACAGCACCATAAAGTTTTATAGTTTTGAAACTATTATGCAACATTAGAAATAGACTGAGGTTTTAACTCCAGACTGTGATGGCAGAAAGTAGAGGGAGAAAATAGCAGTAGAATACACACACACAATAAAAAGGGGAAAAAAAGGTCCTTCATCAAGGAGAAAGCACTTAAGAAGCTGTTGCTACAGAAACAGGCTTTTGTTTAAAGTATGTGGGTAATGAAGAAGCTGAGCAGAATATGGCACACTAACAACATACACGCACATTCACATATACACGCACACAAACACATGTATACCCTATATGAGAGATAGGAATTCTTTATACATGTACTTGTTCTGTCATTCATCCTATTGTTCATTTGTTTGTTCTTATGTGTCTTTCTTTCTTTCTTTCTTTTTTCTAACTGAAACACACGCTCTTCTTGTTAAAGATGGAGAGCTTAGGCTTTTCAAATCTATTGCAAATGCTGAAATGTTTTCATGTCCTAAACCAAAATATAATAGTACATTTCTATTTAAATAAACTAAAATTATAAGAACCTAAGTGAACTGATTATTTTTTTCTTATTAAAAGAATGTTCAAGGTTTTAAACAAGTTAAGCTCAATTGACAACATCTGTGGCATAATGTTGATTACCACAATTTCTTTTTTAATTTTATTTAAATTCATTCCTCATTCATAAACTAAACAAAAAGTTAAAAAGGTTTCAATAAGGCACTTACAATGGAAGTGAATGTGTCCAAAAGTATAGCCACAAGACATATAATGCATGTTAAGATGATTTTAGTGTGATAAAATCGCTTACAGTGTTTACAGATGTTGTGTTGTCTTGGCAAAGAAGTCATACTAATATATATAATTTTACACATAAGGTTAGTAAGGGATTTTGTCACATAAAAATCACTTATAATGTTAACACGTATAATGCTTTCCTCTTTTGTCTATGCTTTTAAAACTTCCATTGTAGTTGCCTTACAGTAACCTAAATTTTTGCATGTTTTTGTATAAATGAAGGACGAAACAAAATTATTTTTTGTGGTAATCAACATTGTCACAAATGCTGTTGTCTGAGTTTAACTCGTATTGAACCCATAATATTCTATTAATTTAAAGTTCATGAGGTTACCAGCACACTGATTCCACAAGCACATTACGATAAAAACAATATCAAAGACACCAGAACAAAAGCTGTTTATAAAAATCACTCTGGAAAGGTTTTCAAAAGGTTTCTGAAAACATACTCCAACCACAATGAGATCCATAATGCCAAATAGAGGAACATTCGAAGCAGTTGTCAGTCCTTGTAGGACTGTTCAAGCCAGAAATATAATCATATGCAGCATAACTCAACAAATTGTGCCCAGTGATCAGGCTGTTGGCATGTGCAGTTGCATGAACTGTATTAGACAAATAGACACACACCGTGTTGTTAAACATGAAATATAATTTGCGCCACATAACTTGAATATGCTTAAATATTTTATGTTAAAAAAAGAGGGCTCTTTTTTCTTTATAATAATGTACAGAGATTAATCATACACAATAACACCATGAACATTTATTAAGAAAGTATATGGTCATTTTAATTTCATATTGTATTTTAAGCTGAATCAGTTGTCGTTGTCTTCAAACAGTGAAAAAAAAAAAAAAAAAAGAAAATACTAGGAAAAGACTATCAAGATCTTGTCTGAATATTAAATAGAACTGGACTTCACAGTGAGAAACTCGAATGCAGCCCTGAAAGAAAACAATCTCTTTTGAAAAGAATAGTAAAGACAGCCGGATAGATCTAAGGCTCTGCGAAATCGATTAGTGCAGGTTAGCCCTCGCACCACTGGATATCTCATTGTCACAGCATCTGCCTGCACTATGATTGACAGGAATGATTGGTATGCAGCGAGGACAACATCGACTCTTCAGTCGTCCTTATAAAAAAATGAGGCAGAGAAAAAGAAAGAGAAAAGAGGCAGATGGAAGAAAGGAAGGAAAGGGAATGCAAAGTAGAAAGGAAGGTAAAAGATGGAATGGAATAAAAATGAGGAAGAAAGGAAGGAAAGAAGGAAGGAAAATAATGGAATGGAAAGAGAATAGGAAGGTAGCAGGGAAAGAATGAAATGGAAAAAATGATGGAAAAGAATGGAATGGAAAAGGGGATATGAAGAAAGGAAGGAAGAAAGGAAATTAAATGAAAGAGAAAGGAAGGAAGGAAAATAATGGAATGAAAAGGAATGAAATGGAAAGGGTATAGTAAGGAGATAAAACATCAAATGTGGAGGAAAAGGGAAGGAAGGAAGGAAGGACATGAATGGAATGGAATAGGAAGGAAGGAAGGAAGGAAAATAATGGAATGGAAAGGGGATAAGGAGATGAAACATCAAATGTGGAGAAAAAAGGAGAAGGAAGGAAAATAATGAATGGGAAGGAAGGAAAATAATGGAATTAAAAAGAATGGAATGGAAAGGGGTAGTAAGGAGATGCAACATCAAATTAGGAGGAAAAAGGAAAGGGAAGGAAAATAATGGAAAAGAAGGAAGGAAGGAAGGCAAAAATATGGAATGGAATATAAAGGAGAAAGGAAGTAGGGTGCAGGGCAAAACAATTGAAAGGAAGTATGAAGGAAAGAATGTGGTAAGGAAGGAAGATGGCATAGAAGGAAGATACAAAGGAAGGAAAATGGGAGCAGGAAAAGATAGAAAGGAAGGATGGATGGATAAAAGTAAAAAAGAGAAAGGTTAGGAAGGAAGGATGGAAGGAAGGAAGAAAAAAGGCAGGGTGGTTCAGTTTGTATGTCTGTGTAACTTGTTTGCAGAGACAACAGAGGAAAGATTGAAACATTCGGAGTATCCAGACGTTAGACACAGATGTGTGTCTGTGGTGTCTACAGCTCAGTGATCTCACTGCAGCTCAGCACGACTGACACTGCCTAGTGTGTGTGTGTGTGTGTGTGTGTGTGTGTGTTTCATACACGTGACTCAGCAGTTCTCACTCGTTTGGGAGTCAGAGTCGAGCGTCTTAATCTACTGTACCCCTCTGAGAAAGAGATGGATGAAAGCAAAGCAGGAGTAAATAATTATTCCATCCTGCACGCTGGCCAGGGTACCACAGGCTGTAAAAAACAGAGAGTGTTTGCCCAAGGCTGTTTGTATACTCTGTTATGTGTGTGATAAATTATTTATTATTGTCTGCAGAGATCTCAGCCTTGTCTTCTGTGAACTGGATGAATGGATGAAAGAAAAATCAGAGCGTTGCTTTCATATTTGGGAAAGTATCTTACCGTATATCATTAGTGGTGTTTTCTAAGGCAAGAATCACTATAACTATTGCTCATACTGAGGGTTAGGGATTTGCACAACCTGCTAATCATAAGAATTAATCTTTGATGCTTTGCTACGGACATGAATGATACCTCTAATCTTGATTTAACTTTAAAGATTCCCCTTATGGACAATAAAGTGCAAGAGAGTCATATCTAGAGACCAGAATATCATAGAGGCTTGGGGGTGTGGGCTTTTTTGACATTGGCCAGTAACACACTACCTAGCAACCACCCAGAACACCTTAGCAACCATATAACAACACCCTTGCAACCACCTGCATGCAATGCCCTAGCATTGTAGTGGTGAATCCAAGCAACACAATTTCTACATAAAATGTTCAAATCTGGTTTATTGTTTTGCTTTTAGCTGTTAGCTTTATAATATCCTCTTGAACTGAACTTTACACACACATACTGTATGCATATAGAATCCCCCCAGTATATTTTCTGTCTCATATTGGTAAACTTGTGGTCGTGTTTCTCTCCAGAGATTCCTTAATCTGACTCATGGCTTGAGCGCATCTCCCAACGGCCCCCCAGAGGGTCTTATCTCCTTCATTAATCCATCTCTCTCTTTCATTCTCTCTCTGTCTTTCTGTTTGCTCGCTGATAACGGAGAACATAGAATGGTCAAGGATATTTTATTGGTATTCCTATGAGCCTGAAGAGGTTTTTGATGCTGTAATTCTGCACCCATCTCCTTGGCATATGTTATGTGCAGTTTATCGCAAGCTTTTTGTAGTGATGGATTTTTTTTTTTTAACATCATGTAATGAAGAAACAAAATGATTGGCATACATTTGAGGAGTTTATTTCACACCTAATTGAAATAAGCTTTATTATTTATTAAATACCTATTGAAATAGCTATTTCACATTTAAGTATGTCATCTATGAAATTAGTATGTTTGTAATGCTGAGTCATCGGAGTTGAGATCCATGTGCAGCTTTAATAATAATGACATAGTAATACAGACAGGCAGGGGTTCAATCACCAGCAACAGTAATATCCAAGGTCATACAGAGAGGTGGTCAATAAACAGGCAAGAGGTCAGGGCAGGCGGCAGACAATCACAGGTTATATCTGGGTAAACATGGCAGTTATAGTAGACAGGCAGCAACGGGTCAAAAACAGGGTAAACAGTCCAGGATCATTCACGGAAAAGTAATAAACAGTGGGAACGCTAAGAAATGTCAGCCAGAGCAAAACAAGACTTTGCAATGATAGCAAGTGAGAGTGAGACTTAAATAGCAGAGTAGATGAGGAACAGGTGAGCAGGTAATCAGTGCCAGGTACGGGGATTATGGTAAATGGAGTTCAGAGTGTAAAAGTCAATATTCAGGTGATGGAACCCTCAGGTGGTGAGTGGGAGGAACTACATAGGCGGGCTTCGCGAAGCGAGCAGCTCCCGAAGCGAGGAGGCAGGTGACGCCGGGGTCCAAAGAAAGCAGGGCAGATCAGGTAGACGACCAGGGAACCAAGGAAACCAGAGCAGATCAGGCAGACGGCCAGGAATCCAGGGATACCAGAGCAGGTCAGGCGGACAGCCAGGAGACCAGGGATACCAGAGCAGATCAGGCAGATAGTCAGGAGACCCAGAAGACCAGAGCAGATCAGGTGGATGACCAGAAGACCCAGAAGACCAGAGCGGATCAGGCGGCTGGCCAGGAGACTCAGGAGGCCATCTCAGGGTAGGGACTGGATCAGAAGACCTGGTTGACAACCACAGAGCTGAAAAAGGGTCAGGAGGCCTGGGTGGTGACCCCAGATTGGAGACTGGAGCCATGGAGGACTCTGAGGGCAGAGCCGTGGTAGGCGGAGCTGTAGGAGGCTTGAGAGGTGAAGCCATGGAAGGCTGAGCCGTGGCAGGCTCGTGGGGCAAAGTTGTAGAAGGCGGAGCTGTGGCAGACTCGAAGGGTGAAGCCATGGAAGGCGGAGCCGTGGGAGGCTCGAGGAGCAGAGCTGTAGATGGCAGAGCCGTGACAGCCTCGAAGCCATGGGAAGTTCGAGGCTAAGAGTCCAGGATGACTGGGAAATTACCTCAGTGGTTGTGAACATGAACAGAGATTCAGGAGCGACCTCTGTGGTCGTGGGCATGGACTGAGATTCGGGAATGACTTCTGTGGTCGTGGGCGTAAACAGGAGACTCGGATATGACCTCTGTGGTCGTGGGCATGGACTGAGATTTGGGAATGACCTCTGTGGTTGTGGACTGAGACTCAGGAATGACCTCTGTGGTCATGGGCATAGACAGAGACTCAGGAACGACCTCTGTTGTCGTGGGCATAGGCAGAGACTCGGGAACTACCTCTGTGGTCGTGGGCATAGGCAGAGACTCGGGAAAGACCTCTGTGGTCATGGGCATAGGCAGAGGCTTGGGAACGACCTCTGTGGCCGTGAACAATGGTAGAGACTTGGAAATTATCTCTGTGGTTGTGGACATGAGCTGAGACTTGGAAACGACCTCTGTGGTTGTGAACATAGGCTGAGACTCGGAGACAACCTCTGTGGTTGTGAACATGGGTAGAGACTTGGAAACGAAAACCTTTCTTCTCCTCCTCCTCCGGGAGGCCGAAGTTGGCAACGCGGGCTCTGGGACGGACGAGGCTGGCAATGCAGGCTCTGGGACAGATGAGGCTGGCAACGCAGGCTCTGGGACGGATGAGCTGGCAACGCTGGCTCTGGGATGGACGAAGCTTCCAGCTCGTTGGCCGTGGCAGGCGTGGACATTGGCTCATTGGCCGTGGCAGGCGTTGGATCATTGGTCGTGGCAGGTGTTGGCTCATTGGCCGTGGCAGGCAAGGGCACTGACAATTTGTGGGAAAGGACTTTCGTGACCCTATGCACTGATATCAGTGGTGGATAATTCAACTTGGAGACAAGGGTCATGAAGGACCCCAAGGCCGGGGCAAGATTATGACATGGCATGGAACCAACTCAGACTTGACTGGAACATAGTGTGGAGCAGACTCAAACTTGACATGGAGTGGAGTAGGCTGAGGTGTTACTGTGACCTGGTTTGGAGCAGGCTGTGGCATTGCTGAGACATGGCATGGAGCAGGCTGAGGAGTGGCTGTGACATGGCATGGAGCAGGTTGAGGCGTTGCTGTGACATGGCATGGAGCAGGTTGAGGTGTGGCTGTGACATGGCATGGAACGGGCTGAAGCGTGACTGTGATATGGCATGGAGCAGACTCAAGCTTGGCTGTGACATGGCATGGAGCAGGCTTAGATGTAGCTGTGACATGGTGTGGAGCATTACCTTGATGAAGAGAATGCAGTTGATCTCCGGCGTCTTTGCCTCCTACTGGATGTTCAAACGCAGCACGAAATCCTTGGAGGAAGTAACAGAACGAAGGGAATGTTGTTCTGTCGCCATTCCACACCACTGCAATCCAGTCTAATGCCTTACCAGTATGCAGCGAACAAACAAATGAAATGCGGCTCTCATCAGTGGGGTATAGTGTGGGTTGTTGATAAACAAACTGAGAACATTGGAGCAGAAATCCCTTCCATTTAGCTGGTGATCCATTGAATTTCTCAGGAAAGGCAAGGTGTGGGTTAGTGGTGAATGTGCTAGGTGAGTCCGGGTGAGCCACTGGATTAGATGAAGGGGCTGATGGGTTTGGTCTAGGTAAACTGAGGTTTTGCAAAGTCCTAACATGCTCCTCAGTTAACGATGACAGCCGATCAAGCTGATGGTGGTGTACAGCCAATACATCCTCTTGCACTGAGACCTCGGTGGTGAGATGCAGAAAAGCTGCTGGATCGGTTTGTGGTGAAGTCTTCTGTAATGCTGAGTCATCAGAGTTGAGATCCATGCGCAGCTTTAATAATAATGAATGTAGTAATACAGACAGGCAGGGGTTCAATCACCAGCAACAGTAATATCCAAGGTCATACAGAGAGGTGGTCAATAAACAGGCAAGAGGTCAAGGCAGACGGCAGACAATCACAGGTTATATCCAGGTAAACAAGGCAGTAATAGTAGACAGGCAACAATGGGTCAAAAACAGGGTAAACAGTTCAGGATCATACAGAGAAAAGTAATAAACACAGGGAACGCTCAGAAATGTCAGCCAGAGCAAAACAAGACTTCGCAATGATAGCCAGTGAGAGTGAGACTTAAATAGCAGAGTAGATGAAGAACAGGTGAGCAGGTAATCAGTGCCAGGTACGGGGATTATGGTAAATGGAGTTCAGAGTGTAAAAGTCAATATTCAGGTGATGGAGCCCTCAGGTGGTGAGTGGGAGGAACTACAGAGGCGGGATTCGTGACGGTGTTGATGTGGTTGATATGAAGGTAAAATAGTGCCTAAATGATTTGCATGTGCAGAGTAAGATTTGTAAAAGCTTAAATGAAGTTACAAGCGTGATAGAAAAATTTGCATGCGCAGAGTAAGATTTGTGAAAGTGTAAATCAAATTGCATGTGTAAAAATAAATTGCACATGCACAGAACGTTTTGTAAAGGTGTAAATTAAGTTGCAAGCCTAAGAAAAAACATTAGCAATGCTTTGCATAAGTGACATTCATATGTTGTGAGTCTGTAACTTCATATTAACACAAAGTAAATGTGGTCTGTATTTGTGGTCTGACTTTTTCGCACTTAAACTTTTGGCACTGTTTTTGCGCCTAAACATGGCCAAAAACATTGCAAACCTGTAATCAGCGAAGAAAGGGTGTCATGAACAACAAAACAGATTGACCACGTAGAATCAGTCTGTATGTGTAAAATAAACTACTGCGAACGTGTAAATGATTTGTGTTTGTGGCATAAATGTTTTCCTGAAATAATCCGATATACACTGTTCCGTCTTCCCTTTTGTTGCGCTCACACTTTTGGCACAAATTCCTTTTGCAAGCGCGAGGTTTTCCTTGACCAGTTTACTGTAACCTGATTGGTTTAATAACAGACATCTTCATATGTTAAACCTTTTTTTTTTTTTTTTTGAGTGTTATATTGCTTTTATTACACAGTAAAATAGTACGTGTATTTTAATAGTACAGTAAATGGTAAGAATGCAGTTTTTTTTTATTTTATTTAAATTATTCAAATTATTGACAATTTTATTGATGCCATGCAGCAAATCAAATAGACAGAAAATGCAGAATCAAACCACATGAAATCACAATTTCCCCCCGAACATTAACCCCCCCACCTGACACAAACAAGCCCCCCAGTGGTCAAAAGCCAGCCGACAAAGACACACATATAGACAATAAAACAGCAGAAAATATTTAGAAACATAAAAATTAAATAAAAAATAAATAAAAAAACACTAGTCTCTCTCCACTGCCCCTCCCTGAGAGTCTTCCAAAAAGGCTAAATAGCTGCCCCATTTCCTGATGTACAAATCCAGGTTGCCTAGCCTTCTACATGCCATCTCCTCAAATGCTGCTACCCTGCCCATCTCGGTAGACCACTCATGAAATGAGGGTGCATCAGTTGATTTCCATCCCCTGAGAATTACCTGTCTGCCAATCATCACGCTGGTTAGGACCCAGCTTTTTATATATTTATCACCTATATTCAGGACCTCCCCATCACCCAAAATACACAGTCTAGGGCAAAACGAAAATTGAGTGTCCACTACATCACACACAAAGCTCTGAACCCTCAACCAAAACTCCTAGATCCCAACACATCCCCAAAAAACATGGGTTGTGTCCACGTCTTCTAATTGGCATCGCCAGCAGGTGGGAGTGTCTTTAAGACCAAGCCTATACAGTCTAGATGGGGTCCAATAAAATCGATGCAAAATCTTATATTGCATCAGACACACCCTTGCATCTCTAGATGTAGACTTGACTTTTTTTAGGATCCTAGCCCACACCCCCTCCCCCAGTGTCAAGTTTAGATCTTTCTCCCATAATCTTTTGAGAGAATTCAAAGTTCTGTCCCCCAGACTCTGAATTAGCAGGGAGTAATACACTGATGCCTCATGACCCTTCCCAAAAGCAGCAATCACCACTCCCAGAGTATCTGCCGCTTTAGTTAGGGGGGTGCGTGCCACTCCCAAAAACAGTGCAGAGTAGGTGGCGAAGCTGTCAATACTTATAAAACTGAGATCTGGGAATGCCAAAATGTTGAACCAAATTTTCAAAAGGTCTCAATACTCCACTCTCATATAGGTCACCGAGTGCTTTAACCCCCCTCACAATCCAATCTAACCAACAAAAAAAGGGACTTATTAATACATAGTTTAGGGTTCAGCCATATGCTCCAGGCTACGTTTAAATAAATATCTGAATTAAATACTCCGGACAATTTTGTCCATATCGAGTGCAAATGCAAAATAACGGGGTGCGACTTAACCTCTCCGGCAGATTGATCGAAAGGCTTTGCAGTGGCGAGATAGAGGCAAGAACTTCCTTTTCAATACAAAACCAGGGAGGGGCTCTCTCAGGTGGAAGTGACCAATGAGCCAAATGTCCAAGACCAAATGCATAATAATAAAACAAAATCTTGGGTAGGCCTAACCCACCATTGTCAATCGGCCTATGTAACTTATTGAAATTTAACCTGGGACACTTACCATTTCACTATGCTATCAAATTGCTTGAAATAAGAGAGGGGGACATCTACAGGGAGAGACTGTAGCAGGTAGTTGAATTTTGGAATACAATTCATTTTAATAACATTAACCTTCCCAATCATAGATAAATGTAATGAAGCCCACCTGTCCACATCATTTGAAAACCTCTTTATTAAGGGATCAAAATGAACTCTGACTAAATCAGACAAATTTGCTGAGAATAAAATTCCCAAATATTTAATTCCCTGTTTGGGCCACTGGACTGCGCCTGGCTGAAAAGCCGTTACTGGACAATACGCTGTCGAAGCCAAAGCTTCGGATTTAGACCAATTGACTTTGTATCCTGAGAACTTGAGAATAATTCTGTGGAGGCAAGGCATAGATCTAAAATATAATCTGCATAAAGCAGAAGCTTATGCACCACACCTCCCGCAATGACCCCTTGAAAATCATCGGCTGCTAATGGTTCCAGGGCAAGACAGAACAATAAGGGGGAAAGAGGGCAACCCTGCCGGGTGCCCCTATCCAGAGTAAAAAAATCTGAAATTAGTTCATTTGTTTGTACCGCTGCTACAAGGTGTCTATAAAGTAGCTTACTCCCGAACCCATACATTTCCAAAATCTTAAAAAGATAATCCCGGATTGAGGCGAATCACTACGCGACCACGAGGACTTAAAAGCACACTGGGAACTGGGTATTCCAAATTGGGTGAAAAAGGGTAAAAATCAAAAAAAAAATAAAAAAAAGAGAATCCCATTCTACCATATCAAACGCATTTCAGCATCAAGTGAGATGGCAGCGACAGGAGTCTGATCATTCGCTACTGACTGCATGATATTGATGAGACGCCTAATGTTATCAGAAGAGCTACGGCCTCGAATAAACCCCACCTGATCTATATGTATAAGTGATGTCATAACTTTACTTAATCGATTAGCCAGAATTTTTGACAACATTTTTACGTCTAACTGAATCAGGGAAATTGGACGGTAACTTTTACACTCGCTTGGATCTTTGTCCTTTTTAAGAATCAGACTGATCCAGGCTTGTGTCATGGTTGGCGTAAGCTTTCCATTCTTTAATGATTCCTTATAAATTTCTAACAAAAGTGGAGCCAGTTCTGTAGCATAAGTTTTGAAAAACTCAGCGGCAAAGCCATCAGGCCCTGGAGCCTTGCCTGTAGGCAGGGCCTTAATTACCTCATCAAGCTCCTCCAAGGTTATTTCAGAATCAAGAGAACTCCTTTGCTCAGTCGTCAGTTTTGGAAGATCTAATGGTTCCACAAAGTTCTTAATATCCTCATCAGTAGACGAAGATGTGGACCTATAAAGATCAAAGTAGAATTCTTTAAAAGCATTAATATTATCAGTGGCTGAGGTAAATATTTCACCACCAGCAGATTTCACTGAGGGAATGGCAGAAAAAGACTCTTTCTGCTTTATATATCTAGCCAAAAGTTTTCCTGCTTTGTCCCCCAACTCAAAGTATGACTGTCTTGCCCTGAATAACCAAAACTCCACTTTCCGCTACAAAATAGTATTATATCTATATTTAAATCGGGTCAATTCTCTGAGGCCATCAGATGACATACGGCACTTCAGGTCTGCCTTGGCACTTTTAATATTTCCTTCCAACTCCACAAGTTCTTGTGCTTTGGATTTTTTGGTGAATGAGGCATACTGTATGATCCGACCCCTAAGAACCACCTTAAGTGCCTCCCGAGCCACGCCCACAGAGAATACTGAGGACCAGTTGGTCTCCATATAAACATTGATTTCAGTCTTTAACATTTGTTGGAAATCAGGATTTTGCAAAAGGGACACATTAAGGTGCCAACTATATGATTTCTTTTTCTCTGTATATGGCAACACCTCTAAACTCACCAGGGCATGATCTGAGACTAAGATATTTCCAATTGAGCAATCAGCAACAGATGAAATCAGAGATTTGGATATCAAAACAAATCTATTCCAGAATAAATCTTATGGAATGATGAAAAAATGTATAGTCCCTACCAGATGGGTTCAGAAGTCTCCAAATATCTGTAAGACCAAGATTTTTACACATTCTGTGAATCGTCAATGTTGCTCTAGGGGGCTTACACACTTTTGCTTCACTATGATCAAGGACTGAGTCCATCAAAATATTAAAATCTCCTCCCCATATTATATCATGAGGGGTGCCAGTGGTTTGCAGCATCCCTTCAAGATCTATAAAAAAGCCCTGCTTTTTTCAGCGTTAGGTGCGTAAATATTAGCCAAAATCAACCTTTGCCCCTGAATTTCAGCTAAAACAATAATGACTCTCCCTAATTTATCTTTAGTCTGTTTGAGACATTTGAATTGTAGATGTTTATTTATCAATATAATGACTCCCTTGCTGTTACTTGAGCCAGCACTAAAGAAAATATGTCCACCCCATATCTTCCCAAATTTTTCAGCTTCCTTTGGGGAGAGATGTGTTTCTTGAAGAAACACTATATCATATTTCCTTTGTTTAAGAAAAGTAATAACCTTCCTTCTTTTTATGGGGTTCCCCAACCAATTTACATTCCATGTGGAGAGAGACAATCCACTCATATTAACATTTGACATTTTGATATAGTATAAAAAATAAATTGTCAAAAACAAAATTATACAGACCACATTCCCCATTAGTGAAACAATCAAACCCTGAACTTCCCCCCGAACAAAACAAACAGAAAAAAGAAAAGCATGCACATTAACCCCCCGCATGAAAGCGCCAACCAGCGACAATCCCTCTAAACTCGAAAGGTCCATGAACGCCCATGAGCCCCCACGACAACTTTGCCGTCAGATTGCTCAATTTTGCCTCACAAATTTGTGAGGCAAAATTACATAACAGAAAATACTTTGTAAAATAAACCCCAGCCAGTAGGAAGAATGAACACAAAGAATGTGTAGATTCATTCACAGAACTGTCTCAAAGGTGTGATCTTCCACAAAACAAATTCCAGCTGATATAAAACCGTTCAGATTCCTCGGACAGACAAACGAATGTTCACTGAGCCAGCTGTTATGAGTTCAGCGGATGACGTAATCATTCCAATGTCCCGTAAAAATACTCAACAAAACAAACTCTAGCCAGCAGAAGGAATAAGCACGAAGAACGAAACAGATTAATCCACAGCTGTTCCAAAGGACTGTTATTCAATAGAACAAGCTCCAGCTGTTAGGTGGAACCAATACAAAAAGAAACAAAACTGGCATCCCAGTTCCCTGGATGGTCGAGTCAATTCACTCGGAGGCCGCATTAAAAGTATATACCATGATGTACTCAATCTGTCAACTTTATAAAATACATCCTTTGTGTGAGCATGTAGATATTTTGCGGTCATCCATAGTGTCCACTCTCAAACTGGCCGGGGACTTCAATGCAAAGGTAATCTTCCGTCAATACAAAAGTTTCTTTAAGGAAAAGTGTTATTCACAAAACAAACTCCAGCCGCTCAGCAGAGCCAATGCAAAAAGCAAAAAGAAACCAAAATGATGCCTAGCTTCCTCAAAAGCCAGAGTAAGTACAGCGAGTCAACCCACTCACAAGAGAAACACATAATGGTTTACTCACCCATTGATTCTATAAAATACATTGCCTGATTGAGACATGTAAATACTTTGCGACCATCCTTTGTTTCTATTCTCAGTTTGGCCAGAAACATCAGAGCAAAAGTGATCTTCCGCTGATGTAAGAGTTTCTTACATTCCTTGAACCGATCGCGTTTCTCTCGTCAAACTCACAAAGTCCAGGAACAAGAATATATTATGGTACTCCAAAGAAAGGTTCCCTTTGCTCCTCGCCTGGCGCAACACAAGATCTTTATCGGATGATATCAGAAATTTGGCCAGGATTGATTGGGGCCTTTCTCCCTCTGCAAATCTGTGAGCTGGGACACTGTAAGCTCGCTCGATTTCCAGTTTATGGCCTGTCATGTCGAGCAGACTCGGGAAAAGCTCGTCTAGGAATTTCACCATGTCTCTGCCCTCCTCATGCTCAGGAATTCCAACAATTCGAACAGTTATTCCTACGGCTTCTATTCTTAAGGTCTTCAAGCTTTTCAAGGAGATGTTCCAAATCAACTTGATTAACGGTTAATTCCCTCTCTGAAGATTCCAGACAATTGATTCGTCTCTCAACATCAGTCACTCTTGTAACTAACTCAGAGAATTTTATTTCCATCGCCATAATTGATCAACGTATTACAGCGAGATCCTCCAAGTCAGCAAGAACCTTCGTCAGCATCACCGACATGTTGGACAATTGACGCTGGATCTCCTCTCCCGCCGCGCCATCCAAATCGAGTCCCCGGTCTGTAGGCCTGTCGGGGCTTTCATCCTGAACACGTAAGTGTTTTTAATGTCTCCAGAGCCCGAGGATTTTGACTTCTTTGCCATGTTTTGCCTCAAAGAGCAAATGTGTAACTGGGTGTATCAAATTTCACCAGATTATAACATGAAAATAATTACAAAAATTAGCAAAGTGCGCAGAGCTCGTCGCTCGCACATCTGCGTCTTGCATGGCGTCATGTGACCTCCTTTCATATGTTAAACTTAAATATTAATAAATCAGTAAAGTTGAGCCGACACCGTTTATTGATATAAATATAAATCTCAATTTGGTGTTCAAATGTTTCTTCTCGGTGCTGTTCATTATTTTAATTATATTTTATTTTATTTATCATTGGCAAGCCATTTTGAAGAGGATCTCGTAAAAGATTACTTTAAATAGTCTGTTTTGATGAACAGTCAGTTTTGATGATCAATTCAAGCTCTAAAATAAATATTTCACAAAATACATTTTATAACTTTAGCTCTACCTCTGCTACTTTTGGTCATGAAATATTGTTGGTCACTGGAGAAGTACATCAATCAGCTCAGTTATTGAGAGTCTGACTGGGTGGTCAAATGGTAATATATTCGCCCCTTGTATAAGAAGTCCTGGGTTCTCATCCACTCAGATGCAGCTTTATATTTTAATAAACAAAGATTGCATCCGCACTTCAGTGGATGTATATCTTGAGTGTGGACACATTTGTTTGCATTTTTCTTTACGATTCGATTGGAAAGGAGCTCAGGCTGCGGAACACAAACAAAATCTCCACAAGATTTGTTTTACATTTTCCAGTTCTAAAAGAGATGAATGTTTTAAACAGCAGCTAGTTTTTTCAACACAAACACTTTTTAATTCATGAATTACTATTTATACCAATTAAGTCACAATAACAGAATCTAAGATTTAAAGCAATATATGCCTTAACATGAACTTTTTTCAAAATATTATTCTTGTATCCAAGAAACATGGGGTGCAATATGAGATTTCAAGAAGACAACAGGATTTCTTAATAATAATAATAATAAGGCAGAGGCTATTTGCACTAAGTGCAAATAGTGTTAGACAGATACTATTTGCAGGGTTGGGACTTGTCACTTGTTTTGACTATAAAAACTCTGCCAGTACAGTAAGACAAAATACACATGTTAAAAATACATTCTCTGAAAAACCGAAATATCTCATGCAGTGTTGTTTCTAAAACTAGATCAATCAAATTGGATTTTTAGATATTTTTACAGGAAAACAATACAAAAATTATGATCAAGAATATGATTTTTGCCCTAAAAAGAAATTATGATCCAACGTGAATTTTCTTGATAAAAAGATATGATCGTGTCTGGTAACGTGCATGTAAAATGACTAGAAATAGCATTTTATCTTAGCGTAAAGCTGACGATTTACACAAGGTTTATTTCTATTTCTACTGCTCCAAACTTACTTCAAACGTACTTCTCTGTCTGCTCGTATGAATGTAACACATCATAAGAAAGTGTTTCACCGCTGTTCAAATGCACTTTGGACCGCATCATTTATATGTATAAATGTTTTCCATCTGAAGGGACTAAATATTAAATGAAACAAATGACAATAAAATGCAAAGTAATCTCTTCAGTAATCAAAATACTTTTTGAATGTAACTGTATTCTAATTATCAATCATTTAAATTGTAACTGTAGTGGAATACAGTCACTAATATTTTGTATTTTAAATACGTAATCCCGTTACATTTATTCCGTTATTCCCCAACCCTGAATATTTGCAGCCCTAATTAAATACTAACAGGGCATCACTGCAGTGTGTTTATTTAGAGTCTCACAGACAGGGGGGCCTGGGTAGCTCAGTGGTAAAAGACGCTGGCTACCACCCCTGGAGTTCACTAGTTCGAATCCCAGGGTGTGCTGAGTGACTCCAGCTGGGTCTCCAAAGCAACCAAATTGGCCCGGTTGCTAGGGAGGGTAGAGTCACACGGGGTAACCTCCTTGTGATCGCTATAATATGGTTCACTCTCGGTGGGGCGCGTGGTGAGTTGTGCGTGGATGCCGCAGTGGATGGCGTGAAGCCTCCACACACGCTATATCTCCGTGGTAACACACTCAACAATAAGATAAGATGCGCGGGTTGATGGTCTCAGACACAGAGGCAGCTGAGATTCGTGCCACCTGGATTGAGGCGAGTCACTACACCATCACAAGGACTTAGAACACATTGGGAATTGGGCATTCCAAATTGGGAGAGTCCCACTACACCAACCTATCACTGCAAGGAAATCAACCTTTATATTAAGTTTATGTATTATTATAAGTATTATTAAAGAATAATATTAAGAGTGGAGAAAGGAAAACGGATGGGGAAAACTCGGATTAGATCATCCGCATAGAAAAAGCACATTCACACCATTTTATAACACTAAGCCATTGCAGAGACACTAAAGAAGCAGTTTGTCTGTAATTTCTTTGTTTCCACCAGACTATTTCAGTGCAAATAGCCACACTGTGGCAGACATTTACACCTAGTGCAGACAGTCACTCTATGATAATGATGATAATAATAATAACAATGTTAAATTATTGATATTATTAAAGTTTCTAATGCTTTCCATCATTAATACGCTGAGATGCAAGCAAAAAAGCACAAGTGAAAGCATCTTAACAGAATGCGCTTGTGCGAGAGGTTAACGAGAGAGGGATCCCTTCTAGATGACCGTTCCCAGGAAGCTTGCAAAATGGAGTTTGCCATCTTTGCTCATGGGCGCTCAGTTCCGGGATCGGGTGTCATGTGACTTGTCACTCGTCAATGGGGATAGATAGGGAAAAATAAAAATCAATTTCACGCTTTTAAGAGCCATTCAATAACAATCCGTCACCAGATGAAGATGTACTCTAATGTAATTAAGTAATTGAGATTGAAATGGTTCTTGAAAAAAAAAATATTTCATCATAAAACATGGCTACTTTTGAATGGCTGTCCGTGGAAAAACATGCTTTTTGCCATCGGGTGATGTAGTTCCAGCATCTACCAGCAGGGGCTAATAGGGACCTTCCCCTGAGCCATGTGAAGAAGCTGTCTGTCACGTTATTAAACCAATCAGGTTAGAGTAGACTGGTCAATGAAAACCTCATTTGATTGGTTACCAGAAACAGGTAGACCTGCCTTCCCCTTTGCGGTTGCAAAACTATTTTCTGTGAGAAATTTATGCCAAAAGTGTGAGCACAACGAAAGGGAAGACGGAACAGTGTATATCGGATTAGTTCTGAAAAATATTTTCGCCACAAACTCAAATCATTTACACATTTGCAGTAGTTTATTTCACACATACAGACTGATTCTTCATGGTCAATCTGTTTTGCTGTTCATGACACACTTTTGTTGCTTGCATATCGCTGTTTACAATGTTTTTGACCATGTTTAGGCACAAAAACAGTGCCAAAAGTGTTAGTGCGGGAAAAAAAGGAAGTTCGAAGAATACAAATCCAATTTACTTTGTGTTAATATGAAGTTACGGATTCACAACACATGAATTACACTTATGCAAAGCATTAATGTATTGCTAATCATTTTTTCTTATGCTTGCAACTTAATTTACACCTTTACACGATCTGAGCGCATGGAAAAAATGCGCTTGCAATTTGATTTATGCATTCAAAAATCTTACTCTGCGCATGCAAATCATTTAGGCACTATTTTCCCTTCATAAGTTGATATCTCACAAACTTCACTTGACCTTTGTTTATTTGTGATTTTGTGTTGCAGGATGGCTATTCAGGTGGATAAGTTTGACTTTGACAGCATGCCTGTGACGGATCATGATGCATTGTGGCTGGCCACTGTTCGCCAACAGGAAGAGAAGAGACAACAGGTGCAGGGAGGATTCATCAACAGCACACTGGACATCCACTGGACCATCATATCCTTTACTCTAGCCAACTTTGCAAATTATTTTGCTTTACTCTACATCTCCACTGTTGAACACTTCCGAGGTTGGCTTATTAGTTATCTCAATTTGATTCTCTGTATGATAAAATAGTAAGCCACAAGAGACTTTGTGTTGCAGTGTTTTTACAATCGTTAAGGAGTGTTGTAAGACCCTACATGAAGTGGAGTGCCTGAAATTACTGTAAAGCACGGCTTCTTGTGGCTTATTGCTTTATTATAAAATTGAGTAAAAACACAGAGCCTTAAATGAATATTCCGGGTTCAATATAAAATAAGCTTAGTTGACAGCATTTGTGGCGTAATGTTGATTACCACAAAAAATTATTTTTCACTTATTTTCTTTAAAAAAATAAAAAATAACAAAAAGAAGCAAAAATCGAGATTACAGTGAAGCATTTACAGCGGAAGTGAATGTGAAGCTTATAATTTTTTAAAAGCACTTACAATAATTATCCTGTTAAAACTCATGTATCCACAGTTTTCCTGAGCAACCACTGGGTGGTGCAATGATGATTCTAACTGGCTGTTTTCTGTTTCTGGTCTCGAGACGCAATGTAAAACTAACCGAAACGAGCGATCCAGATGGAGAACAACAACCATTTAAGTGTTATTTGGAGTAAAAATTAATTTCACGCTCAACTTGTGCAGTTGTTGTCTGTCATAACTCAAAGTAGTTAATGACATCATCGTAACTAGCATCGGACCATCGCTTCATGTTATCTACATACTCCGTTGAGTTATTGTAAAAAAAACAACAGCAAAAAAAAAAAAAAACGCTGTCATCTCGTCTTGTATCGGCACTATAGAGCCACATTTTTGACAATTTCTACAAATGTAATACTTTACCTGCTAAAAATATACACAGGTGCGGTTAAAAACACTGGAGACCGGAAATAGAAAACAGGCTAACTGTGGAGCACTTCCGCATTCAGGAAAAAGGTGGATTATTTGAGCTATTAATTTGGTTAAATCGCCATTTTTACAGTGGTTTTAGGGTTTATGGTTTGTTGACATTCCATCATCATGCCAACAAAGTAGTAAAATGAACTGTAACTTTACACAGAAAAGGTTAGTAAGTGATTTTATCACACTAATATCATGTTTGCATGCATACTGTTTACATTTTGTGGCAATACTTTTGAAACAGTGAGTATTTTAACTTTTACAGATTGGCCCCATTTACTTCCATTGTAAGTGCCTCACTGTAAACCAGATTTTTGCTTTTTTTAAAGAAAAGGAGGGACAAGCCAAATTAATTTTTTGGGTAATCAATATTATGCCACAAATGCTGTTTATTGAGCATAACTTGTATTGAACCCGGAATATTCCTTTAATTGGCATTTGGCCTTTATTATACAGCAGCAATGGCAATATGATACAAAGTTATCAGTGTTTGATAAATAATTGAATGTATTGTTAATAATATTTATAATGACCCATTCTTCCAGAAGGTAACCAGATGTGAGTAATTTTTCTATCCTCACTATTAGCGAAAATGCTGCATGATGGGGAAAAAGGTGTAGCGCATCAAAAAGTTTACCGATATAGCTGATGGAAACGCAAATTATTGCTAAAATTTCACAAGTGTCGACATAATATGTTTCCATTTAACTCTAGCGCATAAACTCTATGTTGATACTTCAAATGTCGTGAAAAACTTCTTTTTGTTCTTTTTGAAAAAATAGGCAGTAATGCAAAAATGTAGTGTCACATGACAGAATTTACCCCAATTGTTAGCCGGTATTAATCATGATGACAAGGTATATATCCATAAAAGCTAATTTATTGTACGTGAAGCATTACTCTCACTGTTATGGATTGGTCTTAACAGTATAATTGCACAGATCCAATGCTGCAAACACATCTGGGTCATGACACTTCCAGGAGTGCCAACGCAAATATCTCGTATCATGCACCTGTCATCAAAAAGTGCATGGAGAACAAATTAATGGCCGATTAATTTAATTGCGGTAGCCATACGTTTATTTATTAAAGTTGCTTTTCCACACCATTCAAATTAATAGACGGCAGTCATGGATTTAGCCCACAATACAAAACACATCTAGTTTCTGTGCACAAAGTCACTTTAAATGAAAAATAAATACACAATAGTAGGAGGAAAGCATCAGTGTGCTTTTTTGGAACACTAACAGCCCAATTCTATAAAAATGATTGGTTAGCTTAATTTTGAAAAATTGCCAGCAAAATTCCCTGTATTAAATAAATTACCAAACAAATAAAGCATTCAATTAATAAAATTAATTACCAAATGAAAAAATATTATTGTTAGGACTATATACTTGCCTTTTCTTTACACAAACTTAAATTAGCCTTACCATGTAGATGAAAAAAGTCGGCTGAATGACGTTCTCAGAATGTTCTACACATATTTCAAGACTATAAACTATTGGAACTGTTTGTCCAATGTTGAGTTCACTTTCAGAAAACCAGCTTTTGAACCTTTTAAAACTTTTAAATATTTTAAATCTAACCCTCTTTACCTCGGATCATCTGGGAGGCAAATCTGGGTGGCAAAAGGTACACAATTAGCGATAAACACACATTTCTGTATGGAAACGGCTTAAGGGCAGATTTCTTTTGCGATAAACCAAAACTTATGCGACAAAGTGTTTTTTTAAGCAGTAAGTGATAAAAGGCCATTTGAATGGAAAAGGGCAGATGATGGCAAAATTTGCCAAATTTTTTTTACCCCTTTTCACTTTATCGATAACAAAATAGCGCAAAAAGTGGATGGAAACTACTGTAGCAGCTTGGTAGTCACAGGTGTTTATGTTGTTGCTATTTTACAACGGCTTTGAACACGGCTCATCCAATCCAATTTTAGAGTCTTTACTGTCGGTTTTATAAATCTACTGAAGTTGATGGTATGGTTTTGGTTTTCTGAATTGCTGGAGATTTGGGTTTGAGGAAGAGTGAACTAGGTGATGTTTGCAACGTATGAATGTAATACTGTGTGTGTGTATGTGTGTGTGTGTGTGTGTGCATATGTGTGTGTGTCCCAGCTGTGAGGCTGTCCGTCAGACAGCTGTCTCTAACAGCTGGATCTACTGGAACAGACACTATTACATCAAGTCTGATACAGTGACATATGGTTCAGACTTATTTTGTGTGTGTGAGAACATGAGCCTGCGGTAGTGTGCATTAAAAAAAAAAAAGGATTTTTGCTGCTTGTTAAGTTTACTTAATTAAAATGAACTAAAGTAAAACAATTCTAGAACATTTTGTCACAACCTGACTACATTAATACTTTTTGTGGTGTTAATGTAGCATTGATGAAACTGAGCAGGGGATTTTCATTTCCCAGTATGCTTTGCATGGGACTGGAAAGGGAGAACAAGTGCATTAAAATATTAGGAGATTTGTTTATTTTTAATGTTCCGCTAAATTGGTTTTTAAAAAGAGTGTCTTTTATGCTGGAGTTTTTGGGGGTTACCATTGTGGTGAAGAATGTTGCTTGTGCTTAGCTTGAGGATGGACGTTCACTTTCAAGTGATGCTTGATTTGTGTGATTCTTAGCTCCATAAGCAGTTGCTGTTAAATTGACAATGCAACAGTCACGGTCCTTACACATGCTCACCTGGGATCTACTAATGATTACTCAAATAAATGAAGTTGGACCAACATAAGAAAATGATTTGAATAAAAACTTAGTAGATTGAGTTTGACGGACCTATTGAAGTTGAGTTAAAACTACCATAGTACGTTGATTTGACCTAATCTAACTAATTTATGTTGGCTCAGTGAAACTGAAAGAGAAGACTTAATCTGAATGAATAACATTAAATTGCTTGTAAAAACTTTCTCAAATTAAATTAAGGAAGGGTAATGACTTCATTTTTTGAGTGTGTATGTTCTGGCCTCTGTGATGTAATCACGACCATGTATATGTGTTTGTTAACCTTGTTATAGGTTTATTTTGATTATAGCCCATTTGGGTGTAACCACAAGGACAGCTAGTCAGTACTCCTGTGCTTGACCTTTAAGCCTCTAGTCCCTTTTTGTCAATTGCTAAGCAGTATCTCGCTCCAATCTTTCAAAATAGCTAAGCTTATACACACTTTCACATCGATATCTTAATTTAACTGCACTGTGAACAGGACTTGAAATGCTGCAAAATCAGTTTTGGCATTATGCTGGCTTAAAAAGTTGTAATGTAGCCAGAAAATGTCCATATTGATCTGTGTTGATTTGTGAAAAATGCTGTAGCATTAACCATTACAGCACGCTTTGACGTAAACTGTGACAGCAGAAAATGTTAACAGCGTGTCAAAGGTTTGTGTTGTGAAAATGGTTGTGATACATATGAAACTGAAAACCATGTATGACATTATTAAAGATTTTGTGTCAAAGTGGCTGTTATAGGTGGGAATCCCTCAGCACCTCGTGATTTGCACAAACATAAACACATTTTCATTCAGTATAAATGCAGCCTCAGTTGCGTGTTATTGTAGTGTAAGGACACCTATATTCCCAAAATGTTCCCAAAATTAATTACCTATTTATGAAAGAATGTTTGAGTATCAGTGCATTATCGTGATGTTAGTTTAAAACTAATATTAATGTATAAGGAAAAGTGTATATTGTAGGTGCGTGGTTCAATTTCTTTAAAGTTTCCCACTGTTCTTAATCACCCCCCCCCCCCACCCCAGTCTTGTTGTATAAGTGTCCGTTTCACCTTTATGCGACTGTCCATGTCTCCTGAAGTACTACCACAACTATCACACACTATTTGTGTTTTCGCCCATGACAGCACATTTCAGAAAGAGCACAGGCTTGCGCCAGATTCATTTACTGCCGTTCATCATCTCCAGTTTATTTGAGGAGAGTGAAACCCTGTGATCAGACATGAACGCTGCTAATCTAAGCAGCACAATCTCTCCTGCCTACTCCCTCATTTTAACAGCATTTAAACGCCCCAGTGATTACCAGCACTTGTTCTGTTCGCGAGACGCTTACCACTGCGGAGGCTGAATGACACTTTCAAAATATTAAACATGTAACATAATAAAGAGATAAAGTCCTAAGCATTGATGTGTGCGTGCGTGCGTGCGTGCATGCGTGCGTGCGTGCATGCATGCATGCGTGTGTGTGTACAGATACATGAAATCAGCATGACTGATCAGTTGTATAGAAGCATGAAGGGAGAGAGGCAGACAGAGACAGTAACAGATAACTGGAACAGATAAGTGTTGTGTTAATTGCTGCCCTATGGGAGAGTGTTTACAAATTTATAGTGACCGCTGATGAGATGCTGTATGCCATCATGGCAGTCAACCAACCATACACAAACACAAACAGGTAGTTGACATGAGCCACTTTCACCCATGAAAACATGTTTAGGATGGATTACACAAAACCACTTCTAAAATCTGATCAGAATCTAAAATTACTAGGTGTCACACACATACCGACTATGTACTCTAAATGGCTTCTGGCAAAAACTGGGCATCACACACTAAATGACTGAGGATCACTCCGGCTGTCAAGTTGGTCCGATTACATACTCCCATAGAAACACATGCCCCCATTCTAAGAGACGCATGACAAATGTAAACAAATATCAGAATCAGAATCAGAATGAGCTTTATTGCCAAGTATGCTTACACATACAAGGAATTTGTCTTGGTGACAGGAGCTTCCAGTGTACAACAATACAAAAACAAATCAAAAACAGCAGCAAGACATAGATAATAATAAAAATTAAAAAAAATTGTTATACACATACGTACATGCACACACATACATATATACACACATACCTAGTGCAATCTAATACAAATCTGTTATCTGTTATGTAGAGTGCAAATGTTTTTTTGTTTTTGTTTTTTTTTTTTCAGAGGAATGTAATGGCAGAAGAGGTTGGATGTGTTGGATAAATATAAAAAAGACTAAACTGTGTATTTGCACATAGTTATTGCTCAATGGGGCAATTTAACTGTTCATGATATGGATAGCCTGAGGGAAAAAACTGTTCCTGTGCCTGACGGTTCCGGTGCTCAGAGCTCTGAAGCGTCGGCCAGAAGGCAACAGTTCAAAAAGGTAGTGGGCAGGGTGAGTGGGGTCCAGAATGATTTTTCCAGCCTTTTTCCTCACTCTGGAAGTGTATAGTTATTGAAGGGGGGGCAGGGGGCAACCAATAATCCTCTCAGCAGTCCGAATTGTCCTTTGTATTCTTCTGATGTCTGATTTCGTAATGTAATTTATTCTGGAGTATAGCTGGGATGATGGTGTTGAAAGCTGAACTGAAGTCCACAAAAAGGATCCTTGCATATGTCCCTGGTCTGTCCAGATGTTGCAGGATATAATGCAATCCCATGTTGACTGCATCATCCACAGACCTGTTTGCTCGATAAGCAAATTGAAGGGGATCTAGAAAGGGTCCAGTAATGTTCTTCAGGTGGGCCAACACCAGTCTCTCAAATGATTTCATGACCACAGACGTCAGGGCGACAGGTCTGTAGTCATTAAGTCCTGTGATATTTGGTTTCTTTGGGACAGGAATAATGATTGAGCATTTGAAGCAGCATGGGACTTTACACTGCTCCAGTGATCTATTGAAGATCTGTGTGAAGATGGGGGCCAGCTAGTTAGCACAGGATCGAAGACACGCTGGTGAGGCGCCATCTGGGCCTGAAGCTTTCCTCGTCTTTTGTTTCCGAAAGATGTGGCTCACATCATCTTCACAGATCTTAAGTGCAGGTTGAGTAGCAGGAGGGGGGAGGAGGGGGGTTGCAGGAGGTGTTGGTGTTTGTGTGAAGTGAAGGTCAGAGTGGGTGTGGGGTGTGAGATTGGGCCTTTCAAATCTGCAGTAGAACACATTCAGGTCATCAGCCAGTTGTTGGTTCCCTACAGGGTTGGGGTAGGAGTCCTGTAATTTGTGAATTGTTTCATGCCACTCCACACTAATGCAGGGTCGTTAGCTGAAAACTTGTTTTTCAGCTTCTCAGAGTATCTTATTTTAGCCACTCTGATTTCCTTGTTCAGTGTGTTCCTGGCCTGATTGTACAAGACTTTATTCCCACCCCTGTACGCATCCTCTTTGGCCTGACGAAGCTGCCTGAGCTCTGCTGTAAACCACGGTTTGTCGTTGTTGAACTTTAAATAAGTCCTAGTAGGAATGCACATATCCTCACAGAAACTGATATATGATGTAATAGTATCTGTGAGCTTGTCCAGGTCTGTGGCTGCAGCCTCAAAAACACTCCAATCTGTGCAGTCGAAGCAGGCTTGCAGTTCCTGCTCTGCTTCATTGGTCCATCTCTTTACAGTCCTTACTACTGGCTTGGTTGATTTTAATTTTTGCCTGTAGGTTGGAAGAAGATGAACCAGACAGTGATCAGAGAGTCCCAAAGCTGCTCAGAGGGACAGAGCGATATGCATCCTTTATTGTTGTGTAACAATGATCCAGTATATTTCTGTCTCTGGTGGGGCATGTAATGTGCTGTTTGTATTTGGGCAGTTCACGTGTGAGATTTGCTTTGTTAAAATCCCCAAGATTAATAATAACTGAGTGCGGGTATTGTTGTTCCGTGTCTGTGATTTGATCAGCCAGCTGTTGCAGCGCCGCATTCAAACACGCATTTGGCGCGATATACACACTCACCAGGATAAACGAGGAAAAGACCCGCGGCGAGTAGAAAGGCTTACAGTTAATAAAGAGCGCTTCCAAATTAGGACAGCACATCCTCTTTAACGTTGTTACATCTGTACACCAACTTCCACTGATGTAAAAGCATGTTCCACCGCCTCTCGTTTTCCCCGTTAACTCCGCGGTGCGATCCGCTCTGAACAGCTGAAAGCCCAGCAGATGTAACGCGCTGTCCAGAATGGCTTCACTCAGCCAGGTTTCTGTGAAGCACAAGGCAGCAGAGGTTGAAAAGTCCTTGTTTGTGCGGGTGAGGAGATATAGTTCGTCCATTTTGTTAGGAAGAGAGTGGAGATTCTCAAGATGAATGCTAGGCAGCGTTGTTCGAAATCCCCTCCAACGGAGTTTGACCAGCGCACCGGCTCGTCTTCCTCGCCTGCGTCTCCTGAACAACAAAGCCGCACCTCCGACTGAAATGTCTAGCAAAACGTCTGAATATTCAAAAACTGGGAAAAGACTGTCTGGTATAAGCTGTCGAATGTTCAGCAGTTCGTCTCTGGTAAAATTGACTGGAAAAAGATTATTAAACACAGGACAAACAAATAAAAACAACAAAACAATAGGAGCGCTCCACACCGAGGCGGCCATCCGCAGCGCCATCATGATGTATTAGCTGCCGTTATTGTGCTGCTTCTCTGTTCTGAGTCAGGCCGAGCACATTTGGGTGTGGTCTAGGGTGCAAAGACTGAGATCGCAATGCAAGTTGGAAGTGAAAGGTGTTAAATGTTTAGCTCCAATACTTTCTGCATCCTGACCTCGTACACGCTCAAACCATTAATCTTACGACTCTATCCACACACAGCATCAAAACTGAACTTTTCAGGTAATGTAAGTTCTCATTCAGGGAAATAGCCAGTGCTAAATTTATTGGTATTTTTATATATACTCTTAATAATAATGAGTTTTAAAAGGCCAAAAGTTGATTAAAGACAGTCGTAAAGACAGAAAGAGAGATCTTTTTTTTTTTTTTCTAAAAAGAAAAAAGTAGAGGTCATTTTAGTTTTTCAAGGTCAAGAGAGAAGAGAATGATAGAACTTTTTGATCAAATGTTCAAACATCTACATGTTTTAATTGAGTGTGTTTACATGCACGATCTTAAATGATTATGCTTATAAGATGTGTAAGGTCATGTCTCCTTAAACTGTTTTCTTTGGTAACACTTTATTTTAATGTGACCTTGTTACACATATTACATGTATTGACTATAGTAATAACAGTCAATTATGCATAATTACAAGCAACTAACCCTAAACCAAACCCTAGCCCTAAACCTATAGTAAGTACATGTTGTTAATTAGTAATAATCAGTTATTACTTTTGTAATTACACTGTAACAAGGACACATTAAAATAAAGTGTAACCTTTTCTTTTATCAGGTTTGGTAAGGTCATACGCTGTTTGTTATAAGCAGATTTTTTGAAAATAAATAAATAAATTGCTAGTTATTAGCAAATCGGTGTCCATGTAAATGCACTGATCATCAATAAGGATGCACAGATTTTTGCAGATAACAATAACCATAAATTGATGTTAATTTTATGTTTGATAACTCATTTAAACAGAAATAAAAGCACAATTTAGGAACTTTCTGTTTCTGCAGATTTCTTGTGTTATGTTATTTGTGTACATATTATTTTGAGTCATTAAATTGCATTATATATATCAGCGTTATATTGGTCATCTGCCACTCTGCTCTTTAGATATTAGTCTCATATTGGCCATTAAAAACCCCTGTTGGTCGACCATTCGTTAAGACACGTACTGTAAGAAATGTTAGTATGTACGTTTTGAATTGTGTTTATTTCTATGCAGTTTGATTAGTCATGAAAGTAAACTATTTATATATTACCAATTTACCATCGCAATATATACCCTTATTCTTGTACATTCAGTCATGATTTCCTTGACTAATTTTGCACTCGTCACTGCAGCGTCATGGAGAGGCCAGTGTGGAGGGCATCCTCAACCAACTCATACTAGAACATCTGCAGCTGGCTCCTCTACAGTGGGGTAAGAATAATATCATGTCCTCATATTCTCTCCTCTCCTGTATATATATTCAAATATATTCAGTCTTAAAGGTTATTCCCATCTAGCAGCGGATGTAGAACTAGTCTCTGGTCATGTTTCTTATTTGCATTTGTAATGGTTGCTGAATCAAGTGCAGTGTTAGAGCTTGTTGGACACAGTGTGATGGAGTGTGCGTTGCCCGTTTTCCTCTGAAAAAGCTCTGGTGCTTGAACGCTCCTAGAAAAGACCTGCATTACAAAAAGTTGAGAGCCGAACAGTGACGCAACTGACTGTGTCAATACGTAACCTGCCCACAACCAAACGTGCCACATTGAAGTCTTTGTTTATGAATGCGTTTAACATACAAAGTCATTTAATTCAGCATCTTTATGCTGTCTTGAGATTTGATATAACAGTCAGAAGTTAAAATGCAAAGCAGTAAGTTCACACATGTAATATTTGTTAATAAAATCATTTATTTCTTGACTCGCTGTGCAGAGCAAGAAAAAAAACATTCTGCGTTTTTAGTGTTGACAGCTTTCCTTTATTAATATTTGAGCTGTTTTAATAGTTTTCTGCCATCTAGTTTTGATTCGCATTTGAATCGTTGTTGTTTTGAAAACTGTTTTTGGCAAATACATTTCCTACCCTTCAGTTAATGGTTCCTGGTATCTCTGGAGGTATCTCTCTCTCTTAATGGCACTAGATATATCAAAGCTCAAACCTGTGTCTATATTTATCTCTATCCACCCTCTCATGTGCTTCCTCTGCTTTTGGATCCGCAGTCGTGATTCTTCACTCCCTCCTCCTCATCCTCCTCTTCAGCTGGGGGGTGGACAGCACCATTGAAACCACATCAAACTTTCTTCATGTTTATTCAGTCGACCAGTGCTGCGTAACACTCTAATACATATTCATAAGCACTCTTATATGTTTGTCGCTTCCATCAAGTCATTGTTTTACTCGCAGACTCGTCATGATTTTGTACCTAAAATGATTACACATTTTAGGTAATCTAAGCTGATTACATTTGATTATGTATTGCATGTATTGATGAGAATCTAATTAAATGTAGTCAGCACTCTTCAATGCTATAATGGACATATCACAACTCTTTCTGTCTCAATCTCAAGCCTTTATCAGAGATGTGAAAACTGTACTCTTGATTAAAACCCCATCGAAGGTGATTTTCCTGGCGTGGAGAGGAGAGCCAATTCACTTTCTGTACTGTCGAGATCCACTTACATACAATGAGATCCACTCAAAGAAAGGTCTCATCATTATTATGCATCTCCACTAGAGTTTATAGAGGGATCTTTTCATTTGATGACTAAATTAAGTAGTGTGCTGAATACTGACACGTCACTTGTCTTAAATTCACACTAATTTCAGTGAGACCTGTTCTGGGTCATTGCATTTTAGATGGTGGATTATTAAAAAGTAATGACACCAAGTTTAAACTTTAAAAGTGTGCTATTTCTAGAACTTATGGTTCATATAATTATGGCTCTCTCTCTCTTTAATCCTTTCATTTATTTAACTTCTCAACCCGCTGAACTGAGACAGATCAGAAAGTGAAATTTTATTGGAAAATTCACAACAGTATGACAGAGAGGGTAATAAATAAATGTAAAATAAAGAGTCCTAATCAGTTCCCAATGGATAAAATCAAGTCCCTCTATGAGATGCCCTTCATTACATCTTAACCATCTAAAACATACACTGTGATATGAAAGAAAGGGCAATATTTGTAAAAGATAGATGTAGAGATCCCATATTTTTTTTTCTCTCTGGTTGAATATCATGTTGCATTCGAAAATGTCTTTTTTTTATTTATTTTTTAAGTTAAGTGGATTGTAAATGCTGTTTCATGTTAACTTTAACATCATGCATTAGAAATCCAGTCTCATGGTTTTTAACTTCTAATGCAAACATTAATTTTTCTAAAAAGCATTCCCTAATTATTTGTTAAATTAGGAGTGGTTGATTATAGTGGTTTTGTGCAATGTGAAATCAGAGAGCATGCATTCATGCATTATGTTGCAAGGAGCCATTACACAAAAACCCAAAACATTTTAATCAACATACTGATGTTTGCTGCTTTTAAGTGCGTGATGCTTTTAATGTGTAATACTCAAGAAATATTACATCACAACTTGAAATGAGAGTGTTGATTTGTGTGTTTGTATGTTAGAGCCATAATCTATAAATCTAGTTTCACTCTTGAGTCTATTGGCTCTTAAAGAGCAAATACTATGCGGCATTCTGCGTTACCATGGAAACCATTTTCATTTGCACAAAGGGGCCACACGGCACCGTCAGTTTCAGCCACTGATTTATGCCTGTGTTAGTATATACCTGGGTGTCTAGTATGTTTGTTTATTATGCAGTTCCTGAGAAATCCAGCAGCTTGTTTAGTGCGTGCCATAGATACATTCCAGAAGCTCATTGGCTACTCTGTGGTCTAGCCTGCGTTTCCTTGGTTGCTGTTCTCTGTCCTGCATTTCATTTGCTGTTTTTCTCTATTGTTTTGATACTCTTCACAGCAACCTTTGATTGCATGTATTTTCCAAAGTTTAGACACCCTTAATATAAGTAACTTATATTCATTATAGAATTTTTTTAATTGGCTGCTCACTCTGTCCTGTAGGTCATTGGTTTCTCTATTCTTTGTCCTGTGGTCATTGGTTGCTGTGTGCTCTATCCTATATTTCATTGGCAGTTGTTCTTCATTGTCTTTGTACTCTTCAGAGCAACTCTTGAAATCTTTTGCAAACAGCTTATTTACAAACCAATCAGAATTTTTTTTTTAGAATTGTAACCTTTTTTTTGTTGCTGAAACTAAACTTTTGGTTGGATTTTAAGACTGAAGGCACTTAGCTGCATAGATAGCCATAGGATGTTTCCTTGATCCCTATTTAGTGAATGGCTTAATCTTCTGTGTGCTGTCTGTGTTCACTGGTGTCAGAACAGTTTGAAATGCACCATATTTTTATCCTAACTCCATATGAATCCTCTGAAAGCAACATTTTTCAGCTTTTGGATGAACCCATTGATTCGTAATGTGATAGTGCACAGTCAATAGAGGATTTCTAATAAAAATCTTGTGCTATTGTAAACATTAGTGTACATTGTGTTTAGCAGTGTGGAGTTTTGCGATAACTTGCTCAAATTTTAAAAATGGCATATAGGATGAAACTAGAGACTGTAACCTTTTGACTCAAACAGGTTTCAATGTAAAAATGTAATAAGGTTTTTTACCAGATGTGGTTTTGTTGGCATTTCTCCCAAAAACAAATTCAACTGTGATCAGCATCTTGTTGTTTGGTCACATGGCTCGTGAGTCGTATGTCGAAAGTTGAACCCTTTACTGACATCCTCACTTCTGAAGTGAGATGAGTCTGTTTAAATGAATTGAAATTATGCGTTGTGTATAGCGAAGCCAACATGTCCACGCATTTGTTTGCGGGGCCGCTCAAAGTTAAAGTTGTAGCTTGCCATTCATCTCTCCAAACTTGACTTTTTGTCTGGTGAACAATAAAACGGGTTAAAAAAAATCCCAAAATGACCCAAACCATATCTAGAGACCAGAATATCACTGAGATTTAGAGGTAGGCTCTTTTGACTTGAGCTAGTGGACAACCACCTAAAACACCATTGAGACCACCTGTTGTAGCAACGCTCTGGCAACCACCCCAGTTATCATTGTTGTGGTGACATTTGCGTAAGTAAGCACCACTCATTTTCTTCAGAAAATGCAAATAAATCTAGTTTTCATCTTTATCGTATTGGGTTATAAACCTGCAAAGTCTGCAATAAGCTATTTCTTCTGTTTGGTTTGGAAGTCAACACAAAAAATCAAAATGGTCCTTTTATGGTTTTTAATAACTGTCTCTGATTCATCAGTGCACATTATTCTAAAATGCCTCTGAAATAACATTTCTGCTGGTGTAATCAAGTCCAAGTGGGCGGGGACAATTAATATTTACCAATAATGTGATCATCTAACCTTTCATGATCCAATCAAATCTCAAGGATGAAAGTTCTGCTCTACATTTTTTACCACTGAGTATTCAGTTTCACTTATATATGTCCATATGAAAGTTAAATGCATAATGAATGCTGTTTCATGTTGTCAGAAATCCTACTTGAAGTTCCAGCTAGTCATTCATCTCTTCAAACTTGACACTATTTAAATAAGTCATGAACAAATATCTGTACACCCTCTTTGTGAGTGAAGTTCAGCGTCTCTCTGCAGTATGTAAATTGCAGCATTGATTATGGCGTGTGTGTTAACTCTTTTGGGCAACGCAGAGTGGATCTTTGCTCTGTAAGGAATCATGGACTCAACTAAGTAGTAACAGATTAAACACACACTGCTGCCACACAATAACACAGGTGTGAGAAATGTACTATTAAAACTACATTTTTACAAAGAAAATGTGAGTGGTGCTTGCCATGCAAATGTCGCCTCTACGATGCTAGGGTGTTGCGAGTGGTTGCATACTGGCCAAAGTAAAAAAAAATACATAACTTTTTTTTTTTTTTTTTTTTAAATCCCACCCCCAAGTCTCTACAATATTATGGTCCCTAGATATGGAACGGGTCCCTCCTTAAGTGTAAGTCAATGGGATTTGTCGCCCACCAGACAAAAATCGTAAATCTGATCACGTAAAAAACTAATAGCACACCTTTCTCCCCTTACTGCTTAAGTGTTAGGGATTACAACAAACTTCTAACCTTAACTCTGAGCATAGTTAAAGTAATTCTTGCCTTAGCAAGCATCACTCATTAGCAGCCTTCTTCACGAAATACAACTGAATGCTTCTTTGTACTAATAGATATTCATGCTTTTGCATAAGAAATAAGGAAAGAGAGAGAATTTTGTTGAAATGCTCATAATATTGCAAATCCGGAGAGAGATTTAGGGGCCGTGATAGATAGCAAGAGAGAGAAACAGTGAATGACAGGCTGTAAAAGGCAGTGGGAAGAGGTTGGTAAGAGGTTTTTAAGTGGCTGGTCATACCACGTCCAATGCCCAGGCAGACAGATGGCATAGGTGTTCTCTTGCAGGCCTGGCTATGTATGCACACAGGGGGAAGCCACACAGAAGAAGCTACTTTAAAACTGTAGCTTCCCAAACTACGAGCTACTCCTATTTTAAAGTAGTTCAATTAAAGTCAATCTACCCATTTCAAAATGTAGGTAGCTACACTGCAAGTTACTAACAAAATGTAGCTAACTATATTGAGGCTATTTAAGGGGGCAATATCTTTTTTTTAATGAAAATCAGATGATATAATTCATTTTTGGAAATCAGAGGTGAAGGCCTGTTTAGCTGTCACAAAAACAATGAGGATATATGATACTATTGTGATTTATTTTGTGTTTTGTCATTCAAAACTGTAATATATTATGATCTTTTACGCACTTGTTTCTAATTCATCTTCATGCGCAAAAAGTGCCATACTCTTTGCTTTATTTAATTGTAGAGCCATATAGTAACTTACCGTATAGACATGAGGGAATGGCGTTCCATTGTGTTTGTCTTCACGTGAAAAAGCTTGGAGTCTATCTGTACAGACATCATTACAAATAAAACAAGTTGTAGACTTATTTTTTTAGTTTGTTCTGAGTTTGCAATTTGGTTGAATAGAATTAATTAAAAAAGCTTAACACATTTACCAATAATAAAGCATAAACCAGGGCGGAACCTTTGCGATGTGTCCGCCCGGAATCTTTACACTGACGCACATACCACAAACACACACACAACAGTTTTGTCAGTGATCAAATGATGGGGAATGGACCTCTTAATGGTATTTGTTGTACAAAACAAGCTCAGATGGGTCTTGTGACAGAAATTAAGTACTTTGCAGCCTCTTTAAGGCACAAATTAAACACCACAGAAGCTCGTCAAGGCTTAACTATCACGAAAATGCAGAACGAGACATTGTTTGGAATGTAGAGTTCAAAGTGGCGCTTGACACTGGCGTTGAGGCCCTGACGCGAATCGTGAATGTGGCTACACAACTGCTGCAGCCAAGCAGGTAGCCACAGTCTGCCAGCTGAATAATATTGTGAAGGATGAGAGTTTAAGAGATTTAATGTGAATTGCAATGAATATGCAACCTATTTGGGACTAATTCTTTCAATTAGTCAAACTCCCACTTAGACTTTAATTGGTGCTATTTTAGTGCACTTCTATCTTTGTACTGTGGAAGGCTTTGTTTGGAAAATGTTAATAAAGCATTATATTGTGACATATTGTTTTGTTTTCTTTCCTTTGAAGGAAATTGTGCTTTTAAAGGAAGTATATAGAGTATATTTAGAATTAAATTTCAGCACTTTCAAAATCCGTGATTAATCGCGATTAACTATGAAAAATTATGCGATTAATCGCAATTAAAAAATGTAATCAACTGACAACACAAATAGAAATAATTATTTTTTTGTTCACTGATCTTATTCTCCAGTTTGTTTTGTTTTCTCACACACTTGTGGTGGCCTTTTTCCCCCAAAATATTCATGTGAATAATATAACTAAAAATATCCATTTGTGGTGTCAGAATACCAATACATGTATTGTGAGGTAAAGTATCACAATACTTTAATACTTTAAAATTTCCCCCCAACTTCTATCCTCAGCACTAATATGCTGCCATCAGGACTTGCTCTCCTTGATTACAAATCTGGGGCCGGATTTATAAAATTCTTATTGAGAAAAATCTTTCTTACGATATATTTTAATAAGTAAAAAAATAAGAAGTAAAATATTCAAAATTAGAAGAAAGTTGTAGTTAGGAAGAATTTTATTCATAAGAGAGCCCTGTCCCAGAATTCCCCCTTCTGCTGACTCAACACCAGCAATAACAAAGCTTTCCTTGATTTTCAGTGTTTGTTGCGACTCTAATTATGTCTGTAAGTATCATTGGACGAGCTTATAAAAAGCTTTGCGTTATAAAAAACATTTATCTGGCAGCAGTGTATTTTTCAGCCTTGTTGTGAGTGGGTTGATCATTAGCATGCCATGCTAAGGTGCTAAAGATGTGTCTGGGATCTCTCCGTGATCGTGCCTGTCCCGTGCCCGTTGGCCACAACTATGATAAATCAGGAGGTGGCGTCTGGAGCCGCCTATCACTTTGACGGATAGGTGCTGTGGGTGGAGCCCAGACGGATTTATCTGCTTGTTTTTCAGCACTGTCACCCATGCGGTGTCCATCATAACCGAGGGAGGGTGAGAAAGATAGCCAAGCACACAGCTGGGCGACTTTTTTTTTAGAGTCTTTCTGTCTCCTCTGAGTCTGATTTAGAGATGAACTTGAGATACAGGAAAGATAGAGGGCTGGATGTGTTGAGTACTTCCTGATAGTGTGTTCTAACCCCTGAAAGATGTGGCAGTCCTGCCAGGCTCAACAGTAAGGATGTCCTGATGGCCCGGGGACAGTGTTCGAGAGATCAAGGCCAGTTAATGGAGCTCTTACTTGTCCTATTTGGACAGTGCTGAGTTGTCACTTACTCTTAAATTTATTGATCATGTCGGTGTTTTTATGCAAACAGAAACATTTGGATTTGTGTGATGTATTGAACATTGTTGTTGTCAAGATTGACTTAGCGATTACTAGAGACTAGAAACTAGCGGTGGTCTGATTGACACTTTAAAACAACCAACCACAATTTGTCTGCATCCGTGATGTTTAGAGGTAAGTAAATCTAGGAGAGGGGCTCTGGACGACACCGATATAAACCAGCATGTGACAAAGCGTAAATGCAAATAATGGTGCACAAGAAATAAGACCACAAAATAAATTAGAGGCTCATTTAGTTGACCTCAAACAAAACATTATTTATTCATTCCATGAACTTTGGCAAATAAGTGACTATGTGTTCTCTGGTGTGGGCCGTTTGACACAAGATCTGTGTGATTCCAGTCCATGCTGCTTATAAATGCTGCAAAGATGTCAAGAGTAGTTACTGTATCTGTAATGGCACATTTATAGCAAATTCTATTCATGTCAGTGAGTGCCGCAGTATGCTGTGGTGTTGTGAATTCGAAAAAAAAACTTTTTAAAACAACCAGTTATGTTTGCCTCATATGCCATTCTTTTCCAGCACAAATGTCTTTACAAATATATATATATATATATACACACACACACACACACACACACACACACACACACACACACACACACAGTTGAATTTATAAATGTACATACACTTAGGTTGAAGTCATTAAAACCACTCCACAGATTTCATATTAGCAAACTATAGTTTTGGCAAGTTGTTTAGGACATCTACTTTGTGCATGACTCAAGTATTTTTTCCAATAATTGTTTACAGACAGATTGTTTCATTTAATCTACTAGGTCACAATTCCAGTGGGTCAGAAGTTTACATACACTAAGTTAACTGTGCCTTTAAGCAGCTTGGAAAATTCCAGAAAATGATGTCAAACCTTTAGACAATTAGCTTCTGATAGGAGGTGTACTGAATTGGAGGTGTACCTGTTGAGGTATTTTAAGGCCTACCTTCAAACTCAGTGCCTCTTTGCTTGACATCATGGGATAATCAAAAGAAATCAGCCAAGACCTCAGAAAAAAAAAAAAGGTTGTGGACCTCCACATGTCTGGTTCATCCTTTGGAGCAATTTCCAAATGCCTGAAGGTACCACGTTCATCTGTACAAACAATAGTACACAAGTATAAACACCATGGGACCATGCAGCCATCATACCGCTCAGGAAGGAGACACATTCTGTCTCCTAGAGATAAATGTAGTTTGGTGTGAAAAGTGCAAATCAATCCCAGAACAACAGCAAAGGACCCTGTGAAGATGCTGGAGGAAACAGGTAGACAAGTATCTATATCCACAATAAAACGAGTCCTATATTGACTTAACCTGAAAGGCTGCTCAGCAAGGAAGAAGCCACTGCTCCAAAACTGCCATAAAAAAGCCAGACTACAGTTTGCAAGTGCACAGGGGGACAAAGATCTTACTTTTTGGAGAAATGTCCTCTGGTCTAATGAAACATATATATATATATATATATATATATACACACACACACACACTATCGGTCAAAAGTTTAGGGTCAATTATTCTTTATTTTTATTTTTATTTATTTTTTCACATTTTAGAATAATAGTAAAGTCATCTAAACTATGTAATAACAGAAATGGAAATATGGGAATTATGTTGTGACTAAAAAATTGCAAAATAAATCAAAACTGTGTTATATTTTAGCATCTTCAAAGTAGTCACCCTTTGCTTAGAATTTGCAGAAATTTACTCTTGGCATTTTCTCAACCAACTTCTTGAGGAATCACCCTGGGATTCTTTTTAAACAGTATTGAAGGAGTTCCCATCTATGCCTGGCACTTATTAGCTGCTTTTCTGTATTATTTGGTCCAAGTCATCCATTTAATTTTTTTTTTTTTTTTTTTTTTTTAAATACAATTTTAGTTTTGTTTATGAAATCAGTTAATATGTTGGCACAATTATATTTTTGTCTACAAAACTCATTTGAAACATTTAAGAATACGCCTTCAGATCAAAAAGTTTTTAAGATCATGAGAAACATTTCGGTCAAGTGACCCCAAACTTTTGAACAGCAGTGTATATTAGGGGTACAAAGAAATATCATATTGTATTGTATTGTACGATACAATGCTCACTATACAATATGATACATAAATAAACACATTATAGCGTAATTAAAACCAATCAGCGCAATATTGAGAGCTGCGGAACAGTCTCCTCCTGCGAGAGGCGGCGTTGAGCGCTTACAGGAAAACAGAGCAACACACTTCCAGTACAGGCAAGAAGATCGATGGCAAACGGCAAGTAGATTGTATTGTAGTGGGACAGCTTGTCGAATTTGCCAAACAACGGTGTCATGTCCTGGTGCTACAGTACATCAAACATGTCATTTTATTTACGCCAACATCACCGCACAAATCGGTGGATTTGTGAGGCAGAAGCAGCAGCAGTAAATTTAACAGCCACCTCTCCCAGCCTACACTGAGTGTGACATGCACAGCAAGACGCTCATAACTTATGATTGATAATTATAAAAACAAAACAGCTCATTCAAAAAACAACAATGTAAGAAACACGCGATTACATGAGACTTATAATTATCTGCTTTTGACTTAAAAATGTAAACAGCTTTGAGAACAACACTTGCGCTCATGTTATAAGCCAGCAATAACGGCGGTAAAGCATGCAAAGTGAAATAGGTGGAAGAGGGCACAAAAAATTACATGTGCGAATGGATTTTTGCTTAAGCCCCTATATAATATTGGATTATGTGCATGCAATATATTGTTAAACCAGAGGTCAGGTTCCTCAAGGTTTTTTTTTTTTTTTTTTTCTCATCACTAAATAACATTGTAAGGAGGTTTTTTCCTTGGTACAGTCATTTCAGCTTGGTCACAGGGGGCTTTCAAACAACAAGGCATGATTTTCTATAATGTGTACTATAGAAATATAAAAAGCTATACAAATATAAATGACTAGAGTGTAGACAAACTTATTTTCTCAAGAAAAACATGAAAATTGTGAGTTCATATTAGTTTTTCTCAATAATCAAACAACAAATGCAGTGCTGTTGTTTAAGTAACTTAGAGCTCTGCTTTTTGTCAATGTCAGTTTTGTGACATTTATGATTTTAAAGACATTTATGTCGAATACTTGAATAAGTTTGAATGAAACATTTGTAAGTGCTTGTATCATATTGTATCATATCGTGAGGCTACGCATCGTATCGTGAAATTTGTGTATCGTTACATGCCTAATATATATATATATATACAGGTGCATCTCAATAAATTAGAATGTCGTGGAAAAGTTCATTTATTTCAGTAATTCAACTCAAATTGTGAAACTCGTGTATTAAATAAATTCAATGCACACAGACTGAAGTAGTTTAAGTCTTTGGTTCTTTTAATTGTGATGATTTTGGCTCACATTTAACAAAAACCCACCAATTCACTATCTCAAAAAATTAGAATACTTCATAAGACCAATAAAAAAAATAAATTTTTAGTGAATTGTTGGCCTTCTGGAAAGTATGTTATTTTATTATATATGTACTCAATACTTGGTAGGGGCTCCTTTTGCTTTAATTACTGCCTCAATTCGGCGTGGCATGGAGGTGATCAGTTTGTGTCACTGGTGAGGTGGTATGGAAGCCCAGGTTTCTTTGACAGTGGCCTTCAGCTCATCTGCATTTTTTGGTCTCTTGTTTCTCATTTTCCTCTTGACAATACCCCATAGATTCTCTATGGGGTTCAGGTCTGGTGAGTTTGCTGGCCAGTCAAGCACACCAACACCATGGTCATTTAACCAACTTTTGGTGCTTTTGGCAGTGTGGGCAGGTGCCAAATCCTGCTGGAAAATGAAATCAGCATCTTTAAAAAGCTGGTCAGCAGAAGGAAGCATGAAGTGATCCAAAATTTCTTGGTAAACGGGTGCAGTGACTTTGGTTTTCAAAAAACACAATGGACCAACACCAGCAGATGACATTGCACCCCAAATCATCACAGACTGTGGAAACTTAACACTGGACTTCAAGCAACTTGGGCTATGAGCTTCTCCACCCTTCCTCCAGACTCTAGGACCTTGGTTTCCAAATGAAATATGAAACTTGCTCTCATCTGAAAAGAGGACTTTGGACCACTGGGCAACAGTCCAGTTCTTCTTCTCCTTAGCCCAGGTAAGATGCCTCTGACGTTGTCTGTGGTTCAGGAGTGGCTTAACAAGAGGAATATGACAACTGTAGCCAAATTCCTTGACACGTCTGTGTGTGGTGGCTCTTGATGCCTTGACCCCAGCCTCAGTCCATTCCTTGTGAAGTTCATCCAAATTCTTGAATCGATTTTGCTTGACAATCATAAGGCTGCGGTTCTCTCGGTTGGTTGTGCATCTTTTTCTTCCACACTTTTTCCTTCCACTCAACTTTCTGTTAACATGCTTGGATACAGCACTCTGTGAACAGCCAGCTTCTTTGGCAATGAATGTTTGTGGCTTACCCTCCTTGTGAAGGGTGTCAATGATTGTCTTCTGGACAACTGTCAGATCAGCAATCTTCCCCATGATTGTGTAGCCTAGTGAACCAAACTGAGAGACCATTTTGAAGGCTCAGGAAACCTTTGCAGGTGTTTTGAGTTGATTAGCTGATTGGCATGTCACCATATTCTAATTTTTTGAGATAGTGAATTGGTGGGTTTTTGTTAAATTTGAGCCAAAATCATCACAATTAAAAGAACCAAAGACTTAAACTACTTCAGTCTGTGTGCATTGAATTTATTTAATACACGAGTTTCACAATTTGAGTTGAATTACTGAAATAAATGAACTTTTCCACAACATTCTAATTTATTGAGATGCACCTGTATATATATATATATATATATATATATATATATACATACACACACACACACACACACACACACACACACACACACACACACACACACACACACACACACATATATTATGTGTTTGTGCATGTAAACTTTAACATGTAATGTAATATTTAATTTGTAATGTAATTTAATTGAATATATTTCATAATATTAACATATACATTATTATAATATTTTTTTTTAATTCCATATTTTATAATAATTTACTACATATGAATTATAATATCTAAATATTATATATTTATATTTAGATCAAAAGTTTACATACCCTTGAATGTTTTGCCTTGTTACAGACACACAAGGTGACACACACAGGTTTAAATGGCAATTAAAGGTTAATTTCCCACACCTGTGGCTTTTTAAATTGCAATTAGTGTCTGTGTATAAATAGTCAATGAGTTTGTTAGCTCTCACGTGGATGCACTGAGCAGGCTATATACTGAGCCATGGGGAGCAGAAAAGAACTGTCAAAAGACCTGCGTAACAAGGTAATGGAACTTTATAAAGACGGAAAAGGATATAAAAAGATATCCAAAGCCTTGAAAATGCCAGTTAGTACTGTTCAATCACTTGAACAGTGTGAAAAGCCACAGGTGTGGGAAATTAACTTTTAATTGCCATTTAAACCTGTGTGTGTCACCTTGTGTGTCTGTAACAAGGCCAAACATTCAAGGGGATGTAAACTTTTGATCAGGGCCATTTGGGTGATTTCTGTTAACATTATGATTTAAAAAGGAGCCAAACAATTATGATAATAAATGGCTTCATATGATCACTATCCTTAAATAAAATACAGTTTTTTTGCATGATCAGTCATATTTTACATTTATTAGACACTTTTATCCAAAGCAATTTACAGTGCCCTTATTACAGGGACAATCCCCCTGGAGCAACCTGGAGTTAAGTGTCTTGCTCAAAGACACAATGGTGGTGGCTGTGGGGATTGAACCAACAACCTTTTGCTTACCAGTTCAGTGCTTTAGTCCACTACACCACCACCACTTTCAAAATCAATGCCAAAATTTCACAATTTCTGCCAGGGTATGCAAACTTTTGAGCACAACTGTATGTAGTATCGATAATGAAAGTGTATTTGTGAAGTAATTTCCCTTTAATCCTATGTTACATTATGATAATACACAGTCATTCACAATAAGCTCTTTTCCAAAAGCTGTCTGAGGCAGTATCATAATCGTCATTATAACTCATAATTGACAAATTGAATTTCCAACCAAATTTTAACCACTGAAATTTTAGAGGCTGAATTGTTATTGAATTTTTAATGATGAAATTTTGTGCAAAAGTTTTTCTGTTGAAATATTCTCAGCATAAATATGTACAACAATATTAAATTGCATACACAAAAAATGCAAGCACTGTTAATGCAATTTGCTTATTTTTCATTTAGTGCAATTCAGTTTACTTTTTGTTTCAAAGCCATTTGTCATTAAAATACTTCCATAATATTTGGAAATTGACTTAACAATGCTACCTATCTTCTGGAACAGCCAAAAAATGATGACTAAAATGGTGTCTAGTTAAGTAGCTCACTAGGTCTTGGAACAGAGCTCTAGAGAGCTAATGAAATGATGAACTCTACACGTCTCTCACAGAAATATGTCATAAGCAGGAAAATATGAGGTGGATGATGTCACAAAACAGGAAAATATCACAAGACTATTTAAACAAATCACAGACATTAGTCATTAATATTAGTCGTTACAGGCGGATAATACAGCTTTGATTGAAATGCTCAGAAAGGCCATTTTTAAATATGAAAGTGATTTATTTTGTTTATCCAAGCATTAGATGAAAACAAAAGTGACAGAAGCCAGAAGCACTTTCATCTCTACGTATATTTGTCCAATCACAGATCAGATCTCAAAAAACAAATGCAACATCTGGATCAAACCACTTTGTCATTTGTTTATTTGATCTGTGGATCTTTAGCTAGCTGATATAAGTGTGTTTTTCACAGTCTCTTTATCTCTGTATCTTTCTTTCTCATTATCTGCCCAAACCTTGTATTAAAACGCTTTGTTTTTTCCCCTACGCATTCGAAACGAAACAGCCTTTCCATTGATTTCCTGAGAGGAAACAACAGTCTCCCCTGAGGCTGCTTTTCCGTTCTTAAAAGACAAATTACCTGACATTTCTAAACTTTACACTGCTGTGTGTGTGTGTGGTTACAGGCCCCTGGTATCATTCTTATTTGTTTAAGTCTGAATGTGCTTCGTAAGTGTGTAATGTCCTAGTTTGCATGTTTGTAGCAAGTAAACTCTTAATAGTAGGTACACTTTATATCCACATTGTTTTATGAGCCTGACTGTGATTTGTAAATTGTGATTGTACTTATCAAAAAATGTACTTCTTTTAGACAGACTCAAATTCTGGAATTTTCATATTTGGGTGAACTATCCTGTTAATGGTAAGATTGTGCTGTTATAGAGAAGAAAAAGGTGTTGATGGTAACACACACAAGAGTATAAGGGCCAACAGGCAGGTGTCATGTATGTTTATGTGTATGTATTCACAGAGTTGACAGATAATCCACACTTCACGCTTGACTGGTGCTCATAGCCTGTCTTCTGCCGGAGGTTCCGCCCTCTGGGGCACATACAAGGCATCTGATTGGTGCTGACAGCTGTCAGTCATTCAGAGTAAGCAGGGTTAATGGAGAAGAGGTTTGCACAGGGAGGAGGCTAAGTCAAGTGCTCCGTTCGGAGACTGACTGTTGCTATGTGACAGCAAGAGCTCATTTCAGCTTTACAGCAAGTGCCGAATTGTATTTTTAGAAGGAAGACACACACACACACACACACGCAGATTTTTCTCTGTCTCTCTATCACAATTAAAATGAACTGCATGATATAGCCAAAGCAAATCATTATTTATGGTGCTGGCTAAAATTCAAAGTAAACTGCGATTTTCCGCGTGCCAGTATGTCCCGTGCACAGTGCGCATGACGCAGATTTCATCATCTGCGCAGTATGCACGGACTGTCCACGTGCAGCCTGCTTCTATAGTCACACGGACAGTCCGTCTCTTTAATGTGTCTCTTTTTTCTCAATCTGACATTGCCACATGCACCTGCCATTGACTATGCTAAAAGAGTATTTCAGAGAAGTCGTTGAGCGCATCACTATGTGCGCCACATGTCTGTATGGGGTCGTGGTCAAAAGATTATAGGGTTATTCCATTTCAGATCAACCAAATTTCAGAAAGTTCTCCAGCAGAAATTATTTAGTATGCTAATACTTTTTTTTTAGAAAGATATAAACATAAATGATCACGCAAGCCAAAATATTAAGTGATATAATTTTCACCTATGATTTTGTAACAAAACTATAGGTAAAAATAATAAATTTAGAAAGGTGACAGCATCATTATTTTACTTTTACACAGAGATGGGTAGGTCTATTACTTAAATCACTTGAAAATTTAGGAAAAAGCAAGTGAATGTGTTGTTTATCCAAAGTTGGAGTGCCTATAACTCCAGAAGTATTACAGATATATTAATATCCATATAGATTCTGGTTCTGAACAATCTTTCTTATTAATATTTTCACTTTTAAAGCCCTTTATGGTTAAATCCCATAGATATGGTGCTCTCAATGTGGCTCCATCCATAAATACCCATTTTCAGTTGAAAACCAAAAAATGGTCATGTGATATGAAGCTAGGTTTATTTTTTATTTTTTTTAAGTGTGAAAAATGTCGAAACTAGAAATAAACCTTTATTTATTCACATAAAAACAATAATATTAAAATCTCATTTTTTGAGAGTCCAAAAGTACAATATTAAAAATTAGCGACAGATGTGGCTCTTCAGTTAGTGTAATACCTAGCGTACAACGGGGCTTAAGGCCCCGATGGGTAAAAGGCTCCTTTTGATTTTATTTTCTCTCAAAACATTAAATAGCTACAAAAACTACTACAACACTTTCCTAAACACCTGATTGTCACTATGCACAGCACAATTTTCCAGATCCATCTTTGCATGCAATGTCAAAAGGTTGATTTTGAGGCAATGTGATCAAATTTTTTATATTTTTTAAAATGTTGCAAATTTATGTAGCTAATGAAAATCCCTGAAATTAAAACATTTATTTTGAGACAAAATACTTATTTGTCATTTACATTTTTGTTCAAGGTCATTAAATCCAAAAGTTTCTTAATAACTGTCCAATAAGTGAAAGGAGGGTATTTGGGGTACCCCTCCCCTACCCAAAGTGGGCTCACATTGACCGATCCAATCACAGTGGGGATTAATTTGTTTATAGAATAACTGAGATGCTATAAAATGCCAAATCTGTTTGAAATTAACAGGGAATTGTGCACCCTTTTCTGAAGTAGTTATTTTGAGTAAGCATTAGGGATGTCATAAAATATTGATATATCCATTATTGATCGACACATTATCAAATATATTTTTGAGGCATCGATACATTCAAATTAGCCGACATTTAAATTAGAAGCCCAATTTGCATGCTTTCCAATTCACTCAGTTGGCCTCTGTTTAACAGTGTGGCGTAATAGCATTGGGAGACCATAAGAGGGTGATATAACATGTATCGCACACACACAGGATGAGCTGAAGCGGCGCATGAGATGGCGGTCAAAAGGTACGAAGGTTACTTCAAGAATGAACCAAGTGACGTTGTTTTTCCAGGTTACGGTTGGAAACTGGTAAATGAACGATTAGAAATAGCTATGTTTATCATGCAATTTCTCTGTATGTAGCCTTGAATAGGTCTTTCATTCAAGTTGTCAAACCAAAAAAATTCTTGCTTGTTACTGAAAATAAATTGTTGAGGCTGTATGAAAGATACTTATACACAATATATAATCCAGTAATGACTAGAGTAAATAATCTTTGTCCTTTGATAATTATTTGGGTCGAATTTAATGGAAAACTATGTAAGTTGCGCCCCGTGGCACTTCGGAATGTTGAGGCTGAGCGTTGGTGGTGTGTGTGTACCTTTGTAGAAAATAAATAATTGTTTTGAATTTTAGAATTTTTCCCTTTAATTAATGCTGCGGCTCACAGTTTACCAAAATTGTGTTGAGAAATATGTCTGAAGAGACAAAGACTATAGATCTGAAAATATCCCGATATATATCGATAATCATCGGGAAAATCTTCCGATTATCAATGCGTGAAAAAGGCATCGATCCTAAGCCTAGTAAGCATTATCTTAATTTGTTACTCAAAAAAGCATTTTGCTGTCTCAAAATTATTTGCATTAGTTGACAAATTTTGCACTATAACAATTGCCCCTATATCTACACAATATCACTATATCTCCCCCTAGGTGCCTTTTACTCCAAGGGTGTGGGGTAAAAGGCTTTCTCACCACCTTTAAAAAAAAAAAAAAAAAAAAAAAAGGCAAAGAATTTTAATCAAATAACCTTCCGGTATTATTAATCATCATTTATGTTTATCTTTCAACATTAAATAAATGTATCGAAAACTAAATTTTAAGCTGGGGACCTTTGATTTAGTTTACATGGAATGACCCTAAACTTAGAAAGGCTGAGCGCTCGACCATAACAACTTATTGCATTGAGCAACAGTTTAGCAATGCCCTGGCAACCACCAGTCTGTCCCTGGTTTTCAGTTGACTACACTTTTCATAGCTCGTCTCAGCTGCTGTGAGTAAATTATATTTAGTCAATCAGTGATTGAATTGAGAGTAATTGGCCTCATTAGATAATACCTGTTAGCTCAGCAGGAGCCCATCTACACACACACACACACACACACACTACGTCATGCCAGGTTGTTATAGGAACAGGTTGAGCTGTACCGTATTAAAAACGTTTCCACCAGCTCAGTATTATAGATCTAGACATCTGTGATAATTTTATGTTTATTTGTGAATTAATTATTGAAATATTAACGAAACCACTGCTGTGAGCACGTAAGTCAACTAGAATATAGCAGCTATTTAACGTTAGCATACAGACAAACCATGTGATCGCATGAGACAGCCGTTGATCACTTGGAGCGGCTGAAATATAGTCCTGCATTGGTCACATGCAATAATTAAATCCATCCCTCTGCGGCCGAGTGTCAATTATTGGCTCCATTCTCGCTCTCTCTCGTTGTAAATGGTTGGACGGCTTGATCGACCAGTCGCGCTGTTCTACGCGCTGTGCATTCCTCCCTCCATCAACAGGTCTGAAAAGAAATGGCAAGCTCTGTTTTAAAAGTAGTGAGATGTCTTGCTATATGCTGCCTAGCCTTCTAAGGCAGCATGCTAACAGATATAAGTGACCTTATAAGTGACTTATTTGGAACACTCTATGTAGGAAGCAACTCTGTGCACCATTCAAATAGTGCTGCTTATGTTGGAGACTCGATTCACATTTGATTTCAAAAGTTTGACGTTAACATGTTACTAAGCTAATGATGTTGTACTCTAATAACCATAAAAATTTCCATTGAATACGAGTATTTATGATCAACAATTCCATCATGTTAGGTGATTTTTGAGTTCATCGCAATGCATGCTTACTCTATATTGTCCTTTCTGCAAATGATTCACATCACACATCACAACAGCCTTCACATCGGGAAAGCACCTCAAAATGCTGTCTAGGTAGGTAACTGAATTGGTTTTGGAACAGAGCTGTAGTGTCCACAGAGACAGAGAGAGAAAGGACAGGTTTTGATGACTCAGACTTCAAGAGAATTGTAGTCCTGATGCTCCTAAATAAATTCTAGCTGACATTTTGATGGATTCTCTTCAGTGTCATTTGCTTTAACCTGCTTAGCCTTGAAGGCTTGCAGAGCCAGAGTTTTGGCTGTTGGCATTAAGTCTGGTCCATTTTGCAACTGATTCTCGCCAAGATCTGCCCACTTATGCAGGAAGAGAGCATCTAAAAGACGTGTTAAATGACCAACAACAGTTCATTTTGTCATCAGTTCATCACGTGGCTTTCAGGGATGAGTAAATGTGAAATTGATGATACCACACAATGAACAATGATCTCTCAAAAGCTCTTAGAAAATGTTTGAAACGTTCACAAAACGTTGTTCATTCTTAGTGGTGCTAAATGCAGAAACCTGCAATCATTCATAAGCATACATTTGTTTCCCAGCAGACATAAAGTTACATAAAGCCAGCAAATCAGATTGGAGCTTGCTGTTTTGAGAAAGCACTGGCCTTTTTTGTGTGCATTGTGGGCCTGCCGCCTAAGGCTGAGACTATCAAAGATACAGTGTCCTCTTAGGCAGTGTCTTGTTGTATTAAATTGTCTTCAAAAACATTGTATCCATAAAGACACAGAGACCATTTCCACCTCAGGAGGTCTGTTTCCTGTTTTCCCAGGAAGTGGGAAACTCATCTGACCACAGAATAACATTTTTCAATAAATCATGGATATCTCGATCCTGAGGGCTTTTTGAATATTACTGTCACGTTGTGAATTAATGGCTTCAGATTTATTGACTGTAAATGACAGGCTAATTCACTTATATTAATAGACGTCAGATGTATTTGTAGTTCGGATTCTAGCTTTTAAATCTTGTGTATTACAGAGTTTGTAGCCGCTGTTCTGTGTGTGTGTGTGTGTGTGTGTGTGTGTGTGTGAGAGAGAGAGAGAGAGAGAGAGAGAGAGAGTGTTTTTAATTGGATTCAGCAGGTGAGATAATTACTGTGTGCAGCCAAATCGATCAAACCAACACACACACACACACCCAGGGGGATCTTTGCTGCACTAAATAGCGGCTTCCTTGCTCACAAAGGTTAACCTCTTAGTCACACACTCCAAGAGCAGAACTTGTCTGACAAGAACACACACTAACAAACACACACACACACACACACACACACTCTCAAATCCCAAGCACATGCTGACCGACAAACAAATACACACAGTTTTCCCTCAAAGAACAAGAACAACAAGCTAGAAGGAGAGATAAACTACATAATCAGGGAAGATAGGTACACTACTGTGGGACAGCAAAGCTTGGAAAATTTCAGGTGTCTAAGCAGGCTACAGATTGTTTTAGTTACGTATCGTTAAAGTACACTTTTTACCAGACCAACAAGGGCAGGTGAGTTTAGAAAATGTACCGGCCATAAATAAATCTTACAGATCAGGAAACTTTGCATTATTTGTTATTTAAAATATATTTGTCTTTGTGGGAATGGATTATTTAGCTGTTTTTATCCTTGTATAAACTGATGAGCCAAAACTTTATGACCACACACAGGTGAAATGAATAACATTGATCATCTCCTAAAAAGCCCACATATCAAGATCTGGGTAGATTAGATGGTAAGCAAACAATCAGTTCTCGTAATCAACTTGTTGAATGCAGGAGAAATGGGCAGGAGTAAAGACCTGAGCGACTTTCACAAAGGCCTAATTGCTATGGCCAGATGACTGGGTCAAAGCACCTCTGAAATGGCAAGGCTTGTGGGGTGCTCCTATTCAGCAGTGGTGAGTACCTACTGACTGTGGTCTGAGGAGGGACAACACACACACTGGCGACAGGGTGTTGGGCACCCAAGGCTCATCGATGCGCGAGGGCAACAAAGGCTATCCTGTCTGGTCCAAACCGACAGAGGTCTACTGTGGCACAAGTCACAGAAAATGTAAATGATGGTTACGGGAGGAATGTGTCACCACACACAGTGCATTGTACCCTGCTGCGTATGGGGCTGCATAGCCGCAGACTGGTCAGAGTGCCCATGATGCCCCCTGTCCACTATCAAAAATGCCTACAATGGACACGCAAGCGTTGGAACTGGACCTTGGAGCAGTGGAAGAATGTCGCCTGGTCTGATGAGTCCCATTTTCTTTTACATCATGTGGACGGCCGTGTACATGTGCGTCATTTACCTGGGGAAGTGATGGCAATGGGATGTACTGTGGGAAGACGACAAGCCGGTGAAGGTAGTGTGATGCTCTGGGCAATGTTCTGCTGGTAAACCCTGGGTCCGGCCATTCATGTGGACGTCAATTTGACACGTGCCACCTACCTAAACGTCATTGCAGACCAGGTACACCCCTTCATGGCAATGGAATTCCCTGATGGCAGTGTCCTTTTTCAGCAGGATAATGCACCCTGCCACACTGCACACATTGTTTGGGAATGGTTTGAGGAACATGATGAAGAGTTCAAAGTGTTGTCCTGGCCTCCAAATTCCCCAGATCTCAGTCCGAATGAGCATCTGTGGGATGTGCTGACCAACAAGTCTGATCCATGGCGGCTGCACCTCGCAATTTACAGGACTTGAAGGATCTGCTACTAATTTCATGGTGCCAGTTACCACAGGACAACTTCTGAGGTCTTGTAGAGTCCATGCCTCGGTGGGTCGGCACTGTTTTGGCGGCACGCGGAGGTCCAACAGCATATAAGACATGTGGTCATTATGTTTTTTCTCATTGGTGTATGTGTGACAAACAGCGAGGGTCATAGTGTCACTTTTGACATCATAAACTAGATGAGCCAATTTCTCTCAATCTATGTCAGTACGTTTACACGTTTTAATCGACTAAAGTGTTTACATGACATTATAAAAAGATAGTTGATATTTATGTCTTTGATTTGAATTGTTACATCACATACACTCATCATTACATCAGTGAGATTCATATTATCATTCTTATAGTTCAGCTTTTACCAAATTTGGGTGTATCCTTTAGTTCAGGGTTTTAAACTGGGGAATCCCAGGAGTCTCAAGTGGGTTTTAGGGGGTCCCCAGTTTAAAACCCTGAACTAAACGTTTAAAAATGTTAAATCGTTTTATTCTGAAAGCATGAGATTAATAGCAATTATTTTATTATTCTATTGACAGCTATTGTTTTAAACAGTAAGAAATAAAAACAAACCTGCATAGAATTTCATATATAATGAAAAAAATATTTCTTATTTGTAAGAAATTTACTTCACTATTCTCTTTAAAGCTGCTTTAAAATAATATTTATTGTGAAAATAACTACACAAATAAATTTGAATTTATTGAAAAAAAATTATCTTCAGGTTTAAACATATTACATTAATATAATATACACACTGTCAACTTAATAAAAAGTTAATGTTTTGATGATAACATTTTAAGAATTAGTTTAGCACTGTGGCACTAATAAAAGCCAGTTATTTAATTTTGCAAACAACATGTCTTTATAATATCATGTTTACTATTTTTCTCAAACAGGGGTCCTTTCGCAAGGGGATGATCATATTCGGGGGTCCTTGGCATCAAAAAGTTTGAAAACTGCTGCTTTTGCTCATGGCACACTTCTATGTTGACATTGTATAGAAGTCACAGAAACAAATTTCACAGGTGCCTGTTGTGTTAAATAAATAACGATTCTAACCAGGCTAATATCAAGAGATACTAACAAAGGGCCTCATTCGTGAAACTTTCGTAAATTAGTACATTTTGAGTAATTTGTGCATAAGATGCCTATAGAATGCCATATAAGGAAAGCTTCAGACTCGCTAGTAAATGAGAATAGGAAGCTTTTAACATCTATGTTGTCACGTTGGGTATGGTCGAGGCTACAGGCACTGGCTCTGGGACGGTCGAGGCTACAGGCGTAGGCACTGGCTCGTTGACTGTGGCAGGCATGGGCGCTGGCTCGTTGACCGTGGCAGGCTTGGATTGAGGAGTCATGGAAGGCTTGGAAGGAGGGTCTTCCTTGTGGGTTGTTAGAGGAGAGAGGAGATGTAGGGACAGCATGGCTTGGATAAATTCTAAAAAGGGAAGATTTTCCACTTGCGGAAGGGCTGTGGGATGATGGAAGTTTAGGCCCATTCCATAAATGGCACAGAGGTACGGGTCCAAGACAGTGGAGGAAGTGACGAGTTGACAGAATGTGATGGTGTAATCCAGGAGAGGAAGGTCTTGTTGGAATAATAGCATTAAAGGACCGGTCAGCTCCATGACTTTTGTCGGTCTGGGCTTGTAGGAGAGGAGGACTAGAGGAATCGCGGAGAGTCTGGGAGGAACAGGTAAGTGAATCCTTATTCTTCAAAGTTCAAAACAATCACGATAAACATCACAACATGGGTTTTGCCCATTCATTTGTCAGTCCTTGAAGTGTTACGTTGTGTTTAAGAAGTGTTACATTTAATGGTTTGTTGTGATTTTTATCATGATTGTTTTGTTCCACTCCAGCATTTGTTCCACTCCAGCGTTTGTTCTGCTCCAGCGTTTAATATTAAAACATTGAAAAGTATCTGCTCCTGCATCCCTTCCTCTTCCTCTCCAAGTACCCAATGTTACATATGCAAAATGTTCAGTTCACGCTGGCAGGAGAATGTCCACCACCATTAATCTTCTCTGGTTCAGTTGAGTGCATCGCCAGCATCATTGGCAAAACTTCTCAGGTAAATCATGATGGTATCAGTGATATTTCCCTTGCAACAGGAAAAATCTTTAAAGAAATTGATGGAATGCCTGAGGAAGGTCTTTGACTAAAACACTGCAAGATATTACAGATTTGCAAGCTAGACGTCGCACCTGTGTACGCACCTGCTCGCGTTGTGTTTATTTATGGGTTTAACAGCATTATACCATTGACCATACGTTACAGATGCCGAGCTCATATCAATTATAAAAAATAGCCAGTCACGTTAGAGGGCATGAATTTTTTTTCAAGAAAATCAAATGCAAACTGCATCTTTCCATGAACCTTCCATCCCATGTCAAGAAATTCTGCTGGGAAAACGAAAAGCAGAGTTTACGAACGAAAAGTTTTTTCTGCTCGTGTTTCATGAATGAGGCCCAAAGTCACAGAAATCAAACACCAGATGCACAACAACATATGGCCAGTTAAACACGTGAAATCATGAACCAACCACACATTTCCCTTTTGTCTTACAGATGATTATTAAATGTTTTATGGAGCGCAAACTTTACTGTAGAAACTTTGCATATTGATCTGTGCCTGTAGGGGATGTTGTTCCATGCTTTTCTTTCATTTGTATTCCTGTTTCTCCATTAATGTGTCAACCACTACATTAAATTCTAAATATTTGATGTCTAAACAAATGTTTGAGCTCTTCATCAAATGATGATGATAATTTCACAGCTTGAAATATTAATGTTGATCACTAGCTAGCTACACATTTCATTGAAATCATCCATAAGATTTAAAGATGTTCTCAATATTGGAAATCTTTGAATAGTTTGAGGATGGGCTGTTTTTTTGTTGTTGTTTTTTTTTTTTTGGTCATTTAGAGGCCTTTGAGTTTGTAACATTGAAATCGAATAAGTGTTGAAAGGTAGTTAGCATGAAAAATGGGTGGTGATTAGCTTCCCGGATGTTGTCTCTTAACTGATCAGGTATGCTAGATCTTGATAATAATTCTTCTATTTTAACATTTTACTGTGAATTTTGAATTCCCTTGCTATTAATGTTTCTCAGGGCCTATTTACACTTGCATGCTTCATGCATTTTTATCGATCGGATTGCAATCCGATTGAATAAGCTCATTGCATTTACACCTGACCCAATCAATGTGTCTCCGCCAAACGGATATAAATCCGATCTTCAATTCCCGCACAATATGCAAATAAAAAATTGTGATTATGCTAATTCCGGGCAGCGATTTTAAAAGATGTGATTGATTTATTCTATTCCAAGTGACTTTGCCCATCAGCGCGCATGTGTCTGTATGTGGGCGCGCATTGTATTTTTCCCCTCGGGGCTTGTCGTAGAGATGCGGTCATATCAGTGTTTAGTTTCAGTTTCATCAGCGATCTGCATCAAATAAATGAGGAAAAAAGTTTTATACTGCGTGATGCGAGCCCTATGCAAATATTCAGTAACAGCTGTTATGTTTCACATTTTTCCTATGCTGACGCAGCGCTGTTTGGGCAGAGCAAAGTTCACATATGTGATTTAAACAGCCAGATGCATTAACACTTGACCAGTTTTATCTGGAATGCGTCTCAAACCACCTCCTGAAGTGGTTTGAGTGATCGGATTGCAATCCGTCTCGAATACGTTTTGGAGGGTATTTACACCTGGTCTTTTCAGGATCAGATAGTTATCCGATCACTGAAAACCCATTAAGTGGCCAAGTGTAAACAGGCTGTCAGTATCATTAGGTGTAAATTATTATCTAGAGCACTATTAAAGCAGCACATACAGTAGATGGCATTGTCACGCGATTCTTTTTTTCACGCTCATTTCACTATGATAGCTAGCATGAACTAATCAGTTTTTCATGATTACTAGATAAAGAATATACAGTATTGCAACAGACTTGTTCAGAAAGTGAATCCAAGATAACTGACTAGTCTAGAAAAATTCAATGAAAAAGTATAAACAAAACAAAGCTCTATCTTGTTAACAGCCTGATCTCATGAAAATAACGTGACTGCGGCGGCATTTTTGCAATATGATATTACGTGGCTTATAAAAGATTTTGTTGCAGTTCCAAGGTGAAATGTACACTGTGTGATGCTAAAAGAAAGTTAAATGTTCTCCCAAACAGTTTTAAAAAAATACCTCCCTACCCTAAACCTTAAACCTAAACCTAACCGATGCAATTGCTAAAGCAACCATGTCATTTTTTTCTGACACTTTCAGCTCATGTGTCGACTTGCGTGCTCTTCAGGACTCGTACCCTCATACACTTTACATTGCAAGTGCAATGCTATTAGTTGAGTTAACATGCAATTTGATTGCACTTGAACGAGCTTGAAAATGTACTTGATAATAAATGCAAATGTATCGCCATACATGCACTACAGTAAAATGAATTAATAATCTGCCGTTTTACTCTTGATTTGTGTGAAATTGTGTTAAAGTCATTGTTGTTGTTGTTATTACAAGCAGGAAACTGTGTACAATGTGAAGGAATAGTAATGTGATGCTATGAGACCAGGTTGCCTCTATTTTTATGCTAATTGGAGTATCATATTGTAAGCTTAACTAAATTTGCTATTGTCAAACAGTATTGAAATCTGTTGTAAGTGTAGTCGAGTCTCTTATGTGCTTAACATTAGGAGACTATTTATAGCGTGATATATGAGTGACCATTAAGTGAGCTCCTTTTGAGGTTCCATTTCAGTTAGGATGCTGCCTTAGGAGGCCTAGTAAGTTGCCGATGTACAAAGCAGACATGGAGGCAGCTCACCAGGTTTTGTAACAGATACGCTGTGTTAAACAGAAGGCCTGTATCATTCTGGTTCCAGAGAAATTGGCTGCAAGGTCAAAGTTCCTCCTGCCACCCTGAGTAATACTGAAATCCGCTCCATATGATTTGGCCCCTCAGGATGGTCCACTCTCTCGTTCCGTGTGTCAGGCAGTGTGAAATGGCTCTTGTTCAAACTGTAAAAGGTTTGCTGATGGCTCCACAGATGCCTGGTCTCATGTCTGGCCTGTGATTGCCCAATCATCGATCCCCTTGCGTGCGACTGGCCGTTCGGTGGTCAGAGGAAAAGGTGGCGTAGCAGAATGTTGCGTGTCCTTTTGAACACAGCCATCTGTGACTCACACGCCAACTGCATGTGTCAGAAATTAATAAATGTACTATTTAGGGATGATCTGTTCACCCTAGATTTGATTTTCAAGGGCATCTTTTTGAGGGCATATTTTATTAATTAAACATTTACAGTATGCTATCCCCTTTTGTATTTAAAAAATATATTTATTTAATGAGTACTTTTGTATTGTTTTCTGTTAAAAAATATCTAAACATCCTTAAAACAAGATATATTTACTTTAATATAAATATGTTAAAATATAAATATAATCAATATAATAATAAATCAATGCAATATTTTCTCCCTAGATTTAATATTCAAGGGAATTTTTTTACCTTTATGAGGGTTTTACAAGGGCTTATTTGTAGTTAAAAATTCATCAAGATGAAGTCATAATCTGAATAATTAGTTCTCATATTTTATGCAGTAGTAGCCTATATATCTAGGACTAGAATATAATTTGTCTTGTTTTTCAGTAAAAAATATCTAAAACAATATATTTAAAAAAAAATGCATAAGATATTAAGACTTGTTTTTTAGAGAATATACAGTATCTTAAAGTTTCTTACCCCATTGACGAATTGCTTTTTCATGTTTTAAGATAAATGACAAAAATAATTAAGATTAGGATTTTTGGTAATGTATAAATAATTACAGAAGTTATTGCTCCATGTTGACCCTGGAGTCAACATGTGCACATACTGGTGCAATCACGTGATTCAAACCTTTACATTGCACAGTAAAGGGGATTGGAGCATGATTGAAGAGAGAGAGACTGATAGTTTCTCACAGCTGGTTTTTGAATGTTCTGAATGCTCAGAGCTACAGAGAACTAGACAGGAAACTTTTAGATTTAGGGTCCAGAGAAACAAGGCAGAGTGAGTGATTTAAGGTCATTTAAAGAGTAAGAGGTATAAGAACAGATATATTCTCTCTATCCTGGTCTCAAATGTGGCTGCGCAGGCTATCCTGTGAGCATCTGCCAGAACAACACCAACTGTGTGTGCGTGCGTGCGTGCTTGTGTTCTTTTGTAGTTAGTTTTAAGGAAAACATCACTCTTACTAGTGTAGGATATTAGATGCAGAAGAGCTAACAATTGCTGCAATATGAATTTAATCTAGAAAACCCAACCTTTTAATAAATTAAATGATTCTGCTTGACTAGGTGCCAAGAAGTCTAGCTGAAGCTCACATCTGGCCAATAAAACTAACAAAAGGGACTTGTCCAGATAGCACATGACTTGAGAACTTCATGCTTCTGAGGAAATACCCCCACATTTAATGGTTATCACCTGACACTGCCATCAAGACCATCTCTGCAAAGAGACCCTAAGGGCAAAGGTTACGGGCAATAAAAGACAGAGAACACACTCCCTGGAAGCCCCGGGAAAGGCTTAAAACACACTCTGTTTTTGTCCTTCGATATAAACCAATTTGCTACACTTAAACTAGACTCATCAGATCATGGGACATCGTGATTATTATTCTGCAAACAGCAGCTAAAAAGGAATCCATGAACATTTCATACAAGGTCACTGTACTTCGCTGAGTTAACCCTCTAAAATGCACAGAATGCATTTGGACCCAAAATGTACACAATACCTAGCCTTGCTAGATAATTCTGAAAATTACTTTGACCTGTGATTACATTTTTTAACTGACAAATTAATGATTATAGCCTGATGTACCTTTTAAATTATGTGTAGTGATTTGTAATCACTTATAACTGACAAATCAATGATTATAATCTTTAATCTTGTGTTATTCATGTCATTTTTACAAAGAATGGTAACTATTCAGGATAAAACACCATATTTACTATCGTTGAAATTCTTTCTGCATTTCAGGAATGTTTATGTAAATTAATGTTTGATATATTCAGTTGTGTCCAAGATATAATGTTCATGATTAAACATGCACTATTATGAGCGGGAAGTTTGTAAGAATCCTCCACACAAAAGATTGTAAATCAACTTGCAAAAGAACAGACCAGTTGACCATGTGACTCTGAAAAGCCACTTTTGATTGGCTTGGGACACCTTTGGGGTGCGGCTAATTTCAGCTCAAATGTTTCCTACCAAGGAAGAAGTCCTTGGTAATCGTCTCCTCTCTTTTTCAGCTCTCTTGCTCTTCACTTCCTCTGCAGCTCCTCATCCTTCACGCTTTTGCCCTCGTGCCATGTAGAGTCCAAGAAACCCGGGACACAAATTCCCGAGGAAGCCTCTCACTCTCTTCTCCACGGTTCACACACCCAACGGGAGTCGCGAGTCCTCCTTGCGGAAGGCCTCGCTTCAAAGCCCACCTCATCATCCATCGAGACAATAAATATACACGAGCATAACAGAGTCCAAGACATCGACGGAACGAACTTTCTTCAAATGCCAAAGAACCAAGCAACGCAAGGAAATGCAACGACATGCAAGTACATCTCCAGACTTCTGCTCAAAGTGCTGGTGTATTAGTTAAATACTTTGGGTAATCCGATTGCAAATCGATTTAGACTCAAAGAAGGATAAATGGTTCATAAGGCATTGTCTACAGACTCCATAAAGTTCATTTTCTCTGTATTGATAATTTATTTCACATTCTGTCACTATACTCACCAACCTGTTTCATGTTGTATGTGTTAGATTAGTTTATGTTTAGAATAGCAATAAAGTTTGTTTGTATTCAAAGATAATTTGAATGTGGTATATTTTGATGAATAATCTCGTCACTTGATTTTAAAAGATCTAGCTTCAAAGCTATACCTAAAATATGTGTGATATTATTTTCAATAAGCCGTGAGAATAATATTACTCCAATAAGGGAATTAATCATAATTCCCTTATTTAAGCTAATTCCTTACAATAGAAATTGTGAGCAGATACAACGAGACGTTGTATTACAATTTTAATGGTGGAGAATTTTACTCAGACAAATAATCTAATTATTTGTCATTTATCTTTCTTATAATGGTTGTCGAACGCGACTAATTCCATTATAAATTTCATTACATAATAATGATGTAGAATAAGAACAGTTTAAGTTAATTCCTAACACACATACTGTTCCTACACTAGTGAACACACCCCTAACCCCAAGTATTAAACTTTTGGCATGTAACTCATCCTGCTACTGGTATATACATTCACTGAGCACTTTATTAGGTACACCTGTACACCTACTTATTAATGTGATTATCTAATCAGCCTATCATGTGGCAGCAGTGCAGTGCATAAAATCATACAGATACGGGTCAGGAGCTTCAGTTAATGTTCACATCAACCATCAGAATGGGGAAAAAGTCCATGATTTTGACCATGGCATGATTGTTGGTGCCAGATGGGCTGGTCTGAATATTTCTGTCTCCTGGGATTTACATGCGCAACAGTCTCTAGAGATACCTCAGAATGGTGCCAAAAACAAAAACATCCAGTGAGCGGCAGTTCTGCTGATGAAAATGCCTTGTTGATGAGAGAGGTCAACGGAGAATTGAAAAACATTGAAAAACAATGTTTATTTTTTCAAATCCGTTTGTTGGCATAGAAATTACACACTTCAGCTTTAAAAAAAAAAACCTCTTAAATCGGCCAGAACATGGTTTGCTTTAAATCTGATATCAACACATTCTTTTCTTTGAGGGTTAGCTTAAGGAGTAGGGTTACAGTATAAAAAACAGTAGTACCTCCATGTAAACAGCATTGTCCTCAATCATATTTTGAAACAAACTATATATTGTCTCTAATTTTAAGCTCTGTATGTTTTCTTCCTGGTTGTAATACTCACTTTCTCTTCAGGCAGTGAACTGTTTGCCTGATCTCTGACTTATAAAAGAAACCCTGAGCTAGTGATGTTAATATGTTGATGGAGATGATAATAGACCTGTTAATGTGAATGAAATGCTGTTTTTATCGGTTTAATAAAAAAAAAAACCTTTGTCCCAGTGGAATCCTCTTTAGATCGCAAATATTTATTAGACACAACACATTTACAAAGTATAATATTATTGCCGTGACTCACACTCACACAGACTCAGAAATGTTCACTGTACTGAAGCTTCTGTCTTTTTTTATTTAATTTTTTTATGTTATGTACTCTATGTTTGGAGAATTTAAATTGCCAGCCTTGTTACCAAGACCATTTTTTGTACCCTCTTGTGATTGGCAGTTATGTAACATGTTCACAGCCACCAGCCAATCAGAGACGAGCAGGCACAGCTCCTCAACACAAGTGGTTAATTTTGGCTGCACTGCCAACACAGCTGTGCAGACACACACATGCAAACACATTTTGAAATACACATCTATCGATCTATCTATCTGTCTGTCGGTCGGTCGGTTGGTCTGTCTGTCTGTCTGTCTACAGTTGAAGTCAGAAATGTACATACACTTAGTTTAAAGTTAATAAAACTAATTTTTTAACCACTCCACAGATTTCATATTAGCAAACTATAGTTTTGGCAAGTTGTTTAGGAATTCTACTTTGTGTATGACACGAGGAATTTTCCCAACAATTGTTTACGGACATATTGTTTCACTTTTAATTGACTATCACAATACCAGTGGGTCAGAAGTTTACATACATTAAGTTAACTGTGCCTTTAAGCAGCTTGGAAAATTCCAGAAAATGATGTCAAGCCTTTTGACAATTAGCTTCTGATAGGAGGTGTACTGAATTGGAGGCGTACCTGTGAATGTATTTTAAGGCCTATCTTCAAACTCAGTGCCTCTTTGCTTGACATCATGGAAAAATCAAAAGAAATCAGCCAAGACCTCAGAAAAAAAATTGTGGACCCCCACAAGCCTGGTTCATCCTTTGGAGCAATTTCCAAATGCCTGAAGGTACCACATTCATCTGTACAAACAATAGTATGCAAGTATAAACACCATGGGACCACGCAGCCATCATACTGCTCAGGAAGAAGACGCATTCTGTCTCCTAGAGAAAAATGTAGTTTAGTGCAAAAAGTGCAAATCAATCCCAGAACAACAGCAAAGAACCTTGTGAAGATGCTGGAGGAAATGGGTAGACAAGTATCTATATCCACAGTAAAACAAGTCCTATATCGATATAACCTGAAAGGCTGCTCAGCAAGGAAGAAGCCACTGCTCCAAAACTACCATAAAAAGCCAGACTACAGTTTGCAAGTGCACAGGGGGACAAAGATCTTACTTTTTGGAGAAATGTCCTCTGGTCTAATGAAACAAAAATTGAACTGTGTGGCCATAATGACCATCGTTATGTTTGGAGGATAAAGGGTGAGGCTTGCAAGCCGAAGAACACCATCCCAGTTGTAAAGCATTGGGGTGGCAACATCATGTTGTGGGGGTGCTTTGCTGCAGGAGGGACTGGTGCAATTCACAAAATAGATGGCATCATGAGGAAGGAAAATTATGTGGAAATATTGAAGCAACATCTCAAGACATCAGCCAGGAAGTTAAAGCTCGGTCGCAAATGGGTCTTCCAAATGGACAGTGACCCCAAGCATACCTCCAAAGTTGTGGCAAAATGGCTTAAGGTCAACAAAATCAAGGTATTGGAGTGTCCATCACAAAGCCCTGACCTCAATCCGATAGAAAATTTGTGGACAGAACTGAAAAAGCATGTGCAAGCAAGGAAGCCTACAAACCTGTCTCAGTTGCACCAGTTCTGTCTGGAGGACTGGGCCAAAATTCTAGCAACTTATTGTGAGAAGCTTGTGGAAGGGTACCCAAAACATTTGACCCAAGTTAAACAATTTAAAGGCAATGCTACCAAATACTAACATAGTGTAAATAAACTTCTGACCCATTTGGAATGTGATGAAAGAAATAAAAGCTGAAATAAATAATTCTCTCTACTATTATTCTGACATTTCACATTCTTAAAATAAAGTAGTGATCCTAACTGACCTAAGACAGGGAATGTTTTCTATGATTAAATGTCAGGAATTGTGAAAAACTGAGTTTAAATGTATTTGTCTAAGGTGTATGTAAACTTCTGACTTCACCTGTATCTGTAGTTCTGTCTGTCTGTCTATCTAGCTACCTGTCTGTCTGTCTGTCATTCTGTCTGCCTGTCTGTCTATCGATCTATATCTATCTATCTATCTATCTATCTATCTATCTATCTATCTATCTATCTATCTATATATATATATCATTCTGTCTGTCTGTCTGTCTGTTCTATCTATCTATCTATCTATCTATCTATCTATCTATCTATCTATCTATCTATCTATCTATCTATCTATCTATCTATCTATCTATCTATCTATCTATCTATCTATCTATCTATCTATCTATCTATCTATCCTTCTGTCTGTCTATTAATATGTATGTATGTCTGTCTTTATGTATGTATGTCTAACTGTTGTTCTGTTTGTCTATCTCCCCCCGCCCACCGCCCCACCTTGGTTAATGAATCTCTTAGAAATCTGCTTCAAAGATTCATACAGGTGTGCACATAATGAACGCTACACTTCCATACTAAAATAAATCTAACATGATGAATGAATTATGATTTTAATGAGAAATGGAACTTATTTAGCTGTCATTACGTATGAAGTACTCTTGGAAAACAAGTCCCCTCTTTCTCACTGTGTTAACCCAAAGATCTGTGAGTTTGATCAAGCACAGGTGTGAATAGTCTACATGAGGTCTAAATGAGGACATACCATAGACGTCTATTGTTTTTATATACAGCTTATTACAATTACTAGAGACTAACCCTAATCCTACACCTAAAAGAAGCCTTTTGCATGTTAATAACATTACAAACATTGTTTTCCCATTTGTGGAATATGATGTTCCCAGATTTAGGTCCGTTTTGGGTACATTATCCCCAAATTATAGCTTTTTTATCTACTCTGTATACTATGTGAGATTAATATTGTTTTACAAAGGTGCCCAGATGGTATACCATTTCATGTGAATTTTTGAAATGTGCGTCTTTGCATGCTTTTTGGGCTAATAATGCCTACAATGCACAATGGTAATAGAATTTGTAGTGGTTCTCTTTTAACTTTACGAGATATCAGAATGCTAAATATGGCGGCTAAAGGAACAGCAGTCCTGCCTTTCAGTTAAAAGAGCCAGTCACCTTCCTTTGATAGAGAATCGCCTGTCAGTTTTCATTGAAAAAAAAAAATCTTTTTTGAAACTTGAAACTTGTTTTCGAGTGATCTGAGCTAAAGAAGCATAATTTACGATATCATTGTTTTTATTACCGAAAATAGCATCCCACGCACGTTACAAACATGGCCTCTGAGTGACCTGAGTTCCCTAAAGGGACTAGGTGCTAAAAGGTTAGCATGGAAGTTCTTAATGCAGACTGTTCACTCCTTTGTAAAGAATTATTATCCCTCTGTATATCTTTCTCTCTCTCTTTCTCTCAGCTGTTAGCGCTGTATTCTAAGTCCTGCTACCTGTAATTAATGCAGTTGTTTAGGTCCGTAGACTCAAATGTGTGAGTGTGTTTTTCATCTTAGAAGTGTACTATATGCCGTAGCAGGTTGTAAATAGCATCTAAGGCATATGCAACCATATTTTGAATAGTACTTCAAATAAAGACTGTCATGTTTATAAAGGGACATTTGACATCTATGCCAACAAGGCTAAACAGAAACAAGTGTAGGTGACTTTGCATAGTCGGCAATCTATTTGGAAAATGGAGGCATTAGGCGGTTTTAGTTTGTTTAGATTATATATATATATATATATATATATATATATATATATATATATATATATAATATATAAATATATAAGGCTGTTGATTTAACACATTAATTCAGTGCAATTAAAATTAACGCAATTAATCATGCCCCGGACCGTAATAAGAAATGTTCACCTCCGTGTTTTTTATCCGTTTTTGCCAGCAGGGGGCAGTTAGCGCAACTCCAGCAGTACAGGCAATGCACAACTGTACAGACAACAAACCACACTTGACACAAACCACAGCAGACAGTACAAGATGAGGACACATTCAAACAGCTGGACGGAGCACAACACCGAATGCATTTTTCAACATTTCAAAATATGTTTAACTTGACACATTGTCCTTAAAACACCTGTTTATGACGCGATGCAACTACAGTAAGATGCTTCAAAAGCCTCTGTATGATGCTTGTGTACATAGGCGTGTCCTTAGAAAAGCCCTTATAATAAATCTACCTTGGACAGATTGATAAATTAAATTGCATATAAATTGATGTGGACTGTAGGCCAGTGATAGGCTTATGTTTAATGATATGGAAATAAACAATAAAATTGACTTCTAAAGCCACTTTTTTTTTATTTTTTATTATCAATGCTTTACGCATCTGCCAAAATAATGTAATGTATTTTTATTATCTGAATTATTATAGTTTTTATGTATTATTCTTATATATGTAAATATTTAATCAAATATTGCATTATATTTAATTTAATTTTTAATGCATTTTTAATTTATTTTTACAGCCCTAATACATGTATGTGATTATATACACAGGGTCCGAAATTAACACCCGGCAAGCACCAAATGCGGGTACATTTTCTGTTTGCCTGGTGAATTATGCGGTGTCACACGCCACTCTGGCAGTCTCTTTATTCTTTCTATCAGTTTGTGTCAGGTTGTAAAATAATGTAAAATGTTCCAGTTTGGGGGGTCTGTAGATCTTCAGTCAGTAAGGTTGCAGGTGTTTGCATGAAACGGCTCTCATTAGTTAGACAAAAATGATCCAATACCATCTGACGTACGAATGTCATTCTGTTAACATTCAGCACACCAATTAAATCTCCTGGTGTGATTATTAAACCACAAAGACTGAGATTTAATGATATATATATATATATATATATATATATATACTTTGCATGTGCTGTGTGCTCTTCAAATGTGAGTGCTTGTTAATGTGTGGAGCCGGTGTTGTGCTGACGCCTGCTGCTCTTTCGAGCTCCTTGGCTCACTCGTGCGCTCTGTTTGTAGCAGATTACTGCGAGCAGAGCGCTAATTCAGTTTATACAGACTACATATTTATTGAATTAAATAGCAGCTGTTTGCAGTTTAATAATCACTTTGAGTCACGTAGTGACTGGCTTTTCTGGATGTGAAAACTTTCGTTAAAAACAACAGAAACGGAAAGGGCTTCAAAATAAAAGCTCAATTTAATTGGAAAAAAGTATGACAGAAATATACCACTACTGTATATTTAAGTGATATTCATTGCAGTACTACTACTACTACTACTATTACTACTACTACTAATAATAAATCAATAGTAATTGTATAATATTCAAGCAATATCTCACATCTGTTATGCCCTGTTATACAACCCCAATGTTGTATTTTGGATTGTTCTGTGAGGTTCTGTATATAAGCACATAATTTGATAAAAAAGAATACAATATTATGATGAAAATTAATTGTTCTATTTTCCTTTGATTAAAGTTTTAATTAATTCATTTATTTAGACACCATTTTGATGATAAAATTTAAATAAACTGATTTGGATTTCAGAAAAAATAAAACAAAAAAACAGGTATTAGTCTCGGCGAGTTTTAGTGAAGAAAAGAAAGACTTATGAATCAGTTGGAGCTGACAGAAGTAATTGACTTACTCCAGATAAACTCAAGAACTGATACTGTGTTATGTGTACTTATGAGACTCATGAAAGTTACTTACTGTTTGTTCATATGACAACATGTAGTTTAAAATAAAAATTCAGTTTTGTTGTAATAAGTGAATAATCTGAAAAAGAATTCTAAATGGACTGTTTGGCAATTAAATATTTCATAAATAATAAAACAATACAATTCTTTAAAAAAGTAGTTCACTTTTAAACATACAGTATTGTTTTTCTATCATGTCTGTAAAATCCTGTAAAATATATACAGTATATACAATGCATATGCAGCCTTAATGCACTAGTAAAAATGCTTCTATTTTCCACTTTTTTTTAATATAATTTAATAATAATTAATTCCAATTCATTATTTTTTTTTTTTTTTTTATATATCAATTAAACAACTTTGAACAGCTTTTGGAGTTGATGGCAGCTTGAATGCATGCTGTCCCTAAAGCAAAAAGGGAACATACTTTACAAATGTAAACATCATGTTAATTTCTCAACCTGATAATATAATTTGAAATAAAAAATTTGCATTGAATTAAATGTTCAAATTAGAAGCATTTTCGCTAGTAGACTCCACTGTACGCAATTTGATCGTACGTAAAAAATAAAAATAAATGATCTTTGAGGAAAATGTACGAATTTACAGTATCAAAAAAAGAAGAGCACGTTTACAGAAAAGTAATACTTTCTGTCTCTCACTGCGGGAACAATATCGTGACATCTCAAAATGGTTAGAATACATGTTGCCGTGGTGACTGATTCGTTTAGCCATTGACCTACGTCTGTCTGAGTGAGAGATAACATTGAGGCGCAGAGTGCACATGAAGCAGTTGACATCTGTCTGCCTGATAGCACTCGACATCATCTTGACATCAAACAGCTTGCACTCTGGTGTGTGTGTGTGTGTGTGTCTGTTTCTTTGTGGTAAAAAAAAAAAGAGGACACGACTTTTGCTTCAGGCGTGAGTTGTAAATAAAACAGATAAAGGATGCATTCAGAATACTCTGTTGTAAACACAACGATCAAATCGTATTGCTTTGCATTTAGTCGCCTTTGTGTTGTACACTGAGGTATATTAAGGGAATAGTTCACACAACTTTGATGTCTTTGGTTTCTAACAAAATTAGAAATCTGCTTAAAAGAATCTTTACGCAGCTCTTTGCATACAACAAAATTTCATAGTGACCAGATCTGTCAAACTCCAAAAAAGCACCACAAAATTAATTCATATGACTTGTTCGTTATATTTCAAGTCTTCTGAAATCACACCTTAGCTTTTGGTGAAGAACAGATCTTAATTGACCTTTGCGTCCAGATTTTAAAAATGTTGAGTCATTGACTGCACTTCATTTTTGGAGCTTGTCAGACGTGGTCACTATAAACTCTTTCACTGTATGGAAAGAGCAGCGTGAAGATGAAAATAACAATATACAGGTTTAAAACAAGGATATGTAAATAATGACATTTTGAGTGGACTATTCCTTTATAAATTGAGTGGTGTAGAGTGGTGTCTCATCTAATCTATAATTTTTCAAAAGTAAGATCTGAATTGCATTTGTGTAAGCACTTTAAATTATGTTAGTGAGTCATAAAGTCAAGAATCAGTTGACAAGATTGAAGGATTTGAATTGATAGCTCTTCAGCTGTGGCTCAGGAAATTAACCTGAAAGTGTCCAAACGTGTTGCAACCCGTAGCTGGATTTTTGCCGTAGCAAAATTTGATCCACTTTGTGCTAGTTAAAAGTTGGGTTGTTTTTTTCTTTTGCCATTTGAAGAACTTAAGATGTTAAGATGGCATATCAAGTCAAAAACAGTTAAAAATGTGTCGAAGAGTCCGTCATACTTCTCTTTCCAACAATTGATTTGGCGATGTTTTTGTTCTATTGTTATTTTCCCAAGATAGATGATTCGTATAGCCTGCAGAAAGAGAAGAGAGATGAGCTAGCATTTATTTTTGGTCTGCTCACCCCTGATGTTTCTACAGGTCTCTGAAACCAACTACAGAGTGAAAATTCAAAGACTTGTCTTGATCAGCCTAAATGAAAGTAGCCAATTAGATTTACAGGTGAACCGTTCCTTTAAAGGACTGTCTGTAAACCCCAATCAGATCTTATTATCATGTCCCACAGTTTCGTGAGGTCAATCAGTTCTGTAATGTCACACAACTTTTCCTCTAATGTCTAATTGTGTAATCACGATAATGATGATTGCATCCACTGCCTGCAGTTATTGCAGTTTTTATTCCAGCATAATATTTCGGCAGGAATGCGCCAATCTAACAGAGTTTCAATTGTTGGTTCTCTCTCTCTGTCTTTCTCTCACTTCATTAGCATGCTCATTTTTTTCAGGTGTATAGCTGTAATCTGATTTGCAGTGTTGAGGAACTAATTTGAAACAGTACTGTAAGGGACTGTTCACACCGAACACATTTTTGCATCTGTCTGCGCTGTTTTTCAGTTTTATTTTCTATGTAAAACTGTGTTAAATGGACGTGATTGACCATTGCGTCTTGCTGGCCAAATTTTTTATAGGGCTGGGCGATAGGACGATTTAATCGGATACTGATGATATCTGACAAATATCCCAATGCTGATTGCAACACTCAGTGACAAACGATGATCAGCAATATCGGGAAATTATAAAACCATGGAGCTGGGAAGTCACCAAATATATTAAAAAGTAGCCCACGGTATGAAATTAGCACCCTCCAAATGCACGTGGCGGGTAATTTTGCTCATCTACCCTCCACTGTGGCGTGATGTCTCGGAATGACACATGACAAGAAATGCTGTTAGACACAAAGACACGCACTTGAAGAAACACCCTTTATTATATTTTGAAGAACAGATGAAAGAAAAGCCATTGACGTGCATCTCTGATGCGCTGTTTGTTCAGAGTCATGCAGCGGGAGCGTGTCTCATGGAACACGTGCATTTAAAGAGTTCTCACACTTTCTTTTCTGTTTCAGTCATCTGAAAACTGTTTGCAAGAATAGAGTCATCTATGAGTATGCTGCAAATGACCAAAGACCATCTCAGGAGGTGCTCTAAGTTTAGTTCGCTTTATTTCCACGGTGCAGTTTGCGCTTAACATGCTTTTTGAATGCAACTCTGCAGGTTCAATTTATAGCCTATACATGTGTGTACAACCTAAACAAGTTCACCTTGAACCTAAAATGTATTTAAATATCTATAATTATTATCATTATTATTATGTTTACATTTATAATTGTCTTTAGATCTTGATTTGTATTAGTAATTTTCCACCTGTTGTCGTAGACGGAAAGGTTTGCATGTCGGCAAATAGAGGGGTGGTCATATACAATTTTTTTGACCACTTTGTTATTTTAATTGCTTTTTTGTTTCATTTGATGTGCAATTTAGAAATATATTTCAATAAATGAAAGTCATTTTTAAAGCAAAATCAATAAAGCAAAAATATTCACAGATTCCTCGGACGGGGATGTAAGATGTAATTGGATATCGCAATTTCTTTTTAAATAAAAATATTGTGTACATATTTCTTGCATATTTCTTGCATATAGCCCAGCCTTTTTTGACATGCATCAAGTTAAAAATAACTTTTAAAATCTCATCTCGAGACACCTGGATCTGTTCTATTAGTTTAGCACAATAAGGTTCAGTCTGAACAGCCCCTAACTTGTCAAGCTATAAGCTACTCATAATGTAAAGTAGTTAAAGAAATAGTTCACCCAAAATGGACGGTCCAAAATGCATATTTAGGGTGCATCAAAATAATCCACACGACTCCAGACCAAGTTTTGAAAGGGTGTTTGTTTTCTCACCTAGATTGTGTGACATTCAGAATTAAATTGAGAATGTCTTTTAAATTTCAATTAAATTCGTTACTTAGAATTTAGGTAGAAAACAGGAGCAGAACTGTAATTCAAATGTGTTTTTATGGAAGTAGAATTACAATGGAATAAAATTCAAGGTAATTCATAAAAATGCATATAAATTGAGTTTTTAATAATACATTATGCTTTTCATTAGAAATTACCCATAAACATGTACAGTAATCATTCAAGAAATGCATGGCCAATTCAATTCAAATTCCAACTCATAAATTGAAAAAGAGCCCATTCTTAGTTTCTGAATTTTGCCCATGCATTGTTTGAGCATCTGTTGATATACCAAAAGGTAAAATAGCTGATGGCCCTTTTTTTTATTTTATCACATTTTCTCGCTCTCCATCGTTCTCTCTTTTGAGCAGTGGTGGGGGAAGATATTGATTTTTCTTTTTCTTTCAGGCTAATATGCTTTGCTGTTCGGATGAAGGACCTGAATGCAGATATAGTTTCACTTCTTAACTGTATTTGAATTGATTGAATTCAATGACACAATGAGCTGAACCAGGGAACTGATCTCAGGGTGACACTCCATTTGCCAAAAAATAAAATATAAAAATAATTGCATTTGCGTAATAAATTGCATTAATTTAAATGTAAAAAATGGATGGATGGATGAATAGATGGAAATAAAGATAAATGAGAAACAAGTGACTAAAACATTGTAAAATATATTTTAAAAAAATCTTTAAAACAGGGTATATTTACTTGAGAAGTAAGAAGCAAAACGGCATAAGATATATATATATATATATATATATATATATATATATATATATATATATATATATATATATATATATGTTTGTTTTGTTTTTTTAGAAATATAACACAATTTAGTGATGTTTATGATTAAATCTAGATGACAAAAATTTCCCAATGAGGTAAGAAAAAATGGTTTTCTTACCCCATTTGGCAAAGAATATTTATTTTAAAATGTTGTATACCGTTTATAAAGAATAGTGAAACTTTGTCAGAAAACACTACATTAGATAGTTTATCAGGAGACAAGTTTGTGCAACCAAACTTCTAACTAAAATCACTTGAATGCACATTGTGAATGATGGGTGGATTTAACTGCTCCTGAGCGCATATTGTGTTGTAAATACAACTTCCAAACTCCTATTAGGCAACATAACTAACCCATTCTATTTCCCTGATCCGCAGGTAGAATCAAGACTCGCATAAATTATTTGTAATTAAACAGGCATTGCTGTGCCAAATGCCCTGGTGTGCACACACATGCGAAATGAGATAGATTTTCATAGCATTGAAGGTTCTTTACAGAATCTAATCAACAAAACAGTTCACTAAAAACAATATCCACAATGACAAACACGTCAACAGGGCTCTCACATGCCCCAAGACCTTTCCAGAGGGTCTAATTATGCAAGTATTATCTTCAGATGCACAATCCAGCTATGAATCCTTCCTATGGAGTTATGCCTCGGTGTGCAAGAACCTCCGATTAAAGATGTGTCTTAATGCTAAAAATTCCCTGCTTACGCTGATAACAGTTTCATTATTTTGAGTGAGGTCTCGGCGTTGTGCAGAAATAATCACAAGGCCTGTCATGATCATGAAACTACAATAAGCAAAACAACTGTAAGCCCTTTGCACAAAGCTTTTCTAATTAAAAATGTACATCTAAGGCCATGGTGGGAATTTATTGGCGTGAAAGCTCGGTTGGAAATTAAGTCATGTCCTGCAAATCTGTCAGAGCTAATGCTAAACAAAAGTGATTGTTTTTTTCTTTACTATGTATTATGTTGTGTCTAATTCCTACACACTTTGTTTGAGCCCAGAGCGTCTACATGTACAGGGTGGTCCAACAGTCTCAGTCCTTGTTAAAAATCTGGTATTCAAAATCTAATTTAAACCACGACATAAGCCATATGTTGATGATAATGTGCAAAATGATAAAACATGTATCAAACTGTAACAGACCAAACTTTAATAAAAAATCCACATTTTAAAAAAAAATGTATAAACTACTTATAAACTAAATTACACTGCCTGGCCAAAAAAAAGCAGATACTTAAGAAACTATGTTTGGATCATTAGTGCAGTGATGAATATGTTTCAGCTGGCAACAATTCTTTTAACCCTAACTGATGCAGTGTGTAGCTTCTCATTTCTTAAACAACCATGTCGGAAGATGCATCCCATGGTCATGCAAAAGATGTTACTGTGTTTCGGAAGGAGCAAATTTTTGGCCTGCATCAAGCACAGAAAACAACTAAGGAGATTGCTGAAATCATTGGAATTGGGTTTAGAACTGTCCAATGCATTATTAAAACCTGGAAGGATAGTGGTGAACCGTCAGCTTCGGAAGAAATGTGGTCGGAAAAAAAATCTTGAATGATCGTGATCACTAAAACGCTTCAAGTCACATCGTAAAAAATCGACAGTAGAACTCACGGCTATGTTTAATAGTGAAAGTAAGAGCATTTCCACATGCACAATGCGATGAGAACTTACAGGATTGGGATTAAACAGCTGTGTGGCCACAAGAAAGCCACTTGTTAGTGAGGCTAATCAGAAAAAATGACTTCAATTTGCCAGGGAGCATAAAGATTGACTGTGGAGCAATGGAAAAAGGTCATGTGGTCTGATGAGTCCAGATTTACCCTATTCCAAAGGGATGGGTGCATCAGGGTAAGAAGGGAAGCCAGGAAGCGGTGCACCCGTCATGCATAGTGCCCAATGTACAAGCATCTGGAAGCATTGTTATGATTTGGGGTTGCTTCAGTAGGTCAGGTCTAGGCTCAGCAACGTTATGTGGCAATAAAATGAAGTCACCTGACTACCTGAATATACTGAATGACCAGGTTATCCCATCAATGGATTTTCTCTTTCCTGATGACACGGGCATTTTCCAGGATGACAATGCCAAGATTCATCAGGCTCAAATTGTGAAAGAGTGGTTCAGGGAGCATGAGGAATCATTTTCACACATGAATTGGCCACCACAGAGTCCTGACCTTAATCCCATTGAAAGTCTTTGGGATGTGCTGGAGAAGACTTTACGGAGCGGTTCGACTCTCCTGTCATCAGTACAAGATCTCGGGCAAAAATTAATGCAACTCTGGACAGAAATAAATGTTGTGAAGTTGCATAAGGTTGTCGAAACAATGCCACGACGAATGTGCGCCGTAATCAAAGCCAAAGGCGGTCCAATGAAATATTGGAGTATGCAACTTTTTTTTTGGCCAGGCAGTGTATTTAAACATGTATATAACATATTAAAAATAAACATGTTTAATATATAAGATTAAACAACATGTGAAAACTGTCCTGAAAACCTGAGCTCCTGAAATAATAGCACACAGCGAATATGCTGAAATATTAGCTGCTTTTTAGAAGTTACTGTATTGATTTCCTCACTTTAAAGGATTTAGATTATTGTATTACATTTAGCAAATTTTCGGCATATTTGCAAGTTGCGCATTCTGACTAGTGCTTAACTTAGTTTGTAACTATCCATTCTCTTTGATGTCTGTGCAGATGTACAGCAAGTTGTAATATTACATTTATGTTGCGTATATACTGTACTTGATTAATTTTAACATATATAAAATATGTTTGAATGAGTTAATTAACCGGTTAGTAAAGCTCATTGTACAGCTAGTCATTTCGTCTTCGTTATTATTGACAAAATAAAAATAAAAACCTTGGTAAAGTAACATTTTCATCAGTCATTCTGTAGATGAGTTTAACAATGCTAGTGATCTCAGACTTCTGGATCCCACTGTACAGTATATTGGCTAGTGCACAGCATGGTCCCTGCGTCACAAGACTTGGCAAGATTAAACATCATATTATATCAAAGATCCACTCAAAAGCACCATGACGTCTTTATACAGCAGTGGCAGAGTCTCTGTGAAGCTTGCTGCCTTTAAAACTTAAAGAACACACACAGCAGATGCTAGCAGGCTGCTTGTTGCCACCTGTTTATTTTCAGAGTGATCTGACTTTGAGAGGACATCTGTACGGCCCCATAATCTCGCTGCTGTTGTTGTTTTGGCTAATTAAAAACCCTTTACAGAAGCAGTGCAATTAGCAGTAATGAGAGACAAACGGTGTGTGTGTATGTTTATTCATGGTGGGCACAGTACGCACAGTGTGCTAGTCTTTTGCCAGTCGTAAAAAGACGTTTACCTGCTGTATTCACTCTCACTAGAGGGGCACGTAATTAATTGTGGCCTAAATTAAATCTTAGATAAACAAACAGACAAATAAAAAAAGCCTGTCCATAGTGGGAAAAACTATAAGCATGGTGTAGCCATTCTATTGTTTGATGTTTTTATGAATCATGTTAGCTTGTGTTTGGCATATTTTTGTGTAATTTGTGGGTTAATATTTTGCCTCTTGTTATTGACTAGTGTATAGATTAAGTAAAAGATGTATCTATCCGTTTTAAATCAATCTTTTCTTTTAACCTCGTAAACTCTACGGATTCGCCGGAAGGGCCAGAAGCGTGCGATTAGTTTACGCTTAAAAAGTCACCGGGTACATAAGTCACTCATGTGTGGTACCATTTGAAAGCTTAAATTCTGAACTTTTCACAGAATCCTTCACTTTTATGTGACATAAAGTAACAAAATAAAGGCTGAAAACCTCTGCGTCGCAAATTAGTGCCACCTAGAGGTTATGATATGAAAATATGAGTATGAATATATACGTTTTTTTACATATTACTTAGATAAGTCATATATCAAATGAAAGCTCTCGTTCTTGGGAATGTGATTTTGTTGTCGCAACACCTTCCTATTGTTCTTCCTTCTGGACGAAGGTTTATAATCCCACAGTGCAGAACAAAGCGGCTTTGTTCCAGCAGCTATTACTCAGTCGTAGAAACATTGCTAAGATGATGATATAGATGCAATATCTATTTTATTTAACTATTTATATCTTGTATTTAAATGTTGATTGGAACGTGGAGCACTTGTTATCATATCGTACACTGTTTGTGCTGTTTGTAAAAAATGTGTCAAAATGTATGAACTCACCCACTGCAAACCAAATCTACCTACGGGTATAAATAAAGTAACCTGAACCTGAACACCATCTCATGTCTGCTCCCATCACTGCTTCTGTAAAACTCAAGTAGCTACAAACTCCATATCAGCTCTTACCTTAGGCTGATTTCTTCATTGTACTATTTTGTACTTGTCTGTGAGCTTGCTTGGTTAAATAATTTTATATTTTAAACTCCAGAAAGAAATTTGTAGTCCAGCAGAAAAATCATGATGAATGTTAACTAAATAATATGGTATGGTGCAACAATATTGCTAGCTAATGCCATTTTTACTGCACTGACCCTCAACCCTGAAACATTCAACCAAAAATATTCAACCCAGAAACATTTAACCCTATAACATTTTGCTTTGAAATATTACATCCCGTATTATTCAACCCCCGAAACATTCAACCTGTAACATTACACTCGTAACATTCAACCCCGTAATATTTAACTCCGAAACATTCAACCCCGAAACATTCAACCCTGTAATATTCAGCCTCGAAATATTCAACCCCAAAACATTCAAGCCTGTGACATTCAGCCCTGTAAAATTAAACCCTGTAACATTCAACCCCATAACATTCAGCCAGAAACATTAAACCCTGTAACATTCAACCCCGTAACATTTAACCCTGAAACATTTAACCCCATGACATTCAACTCTGTAAAATTCAGCCCTGATACATTAAACCATGTAACATTCAAATCTGTAACATTTAACCACGAAACATTCAACCCCATAACATTCATCTTGAAACATTCAACCATGTAGCATTTTGAAAGTTAAAAGGTTTACGCAAAACATGCCCAGCTGTGGTTTCTGTGATGGATTTTGTGTTTTTTGGTACAGTAGTTTTTATGATGGTTTTGTATGGTAAATAATGTTTGAGAGTTATGTATTATGTTGTTTGTGTTTGCTGTGATAAGTAGTTTCTGTGATGGAAGTTGATCAGCGTGTGTTTGAAGAAGTTCACTTCACTTTGCTCCAGTTTGTTGTTTATGGGACAGTTAGTTTTGTGTTCCTTTCGAGGCTGCGTGAGAAGACTATGATTAATTCTCTCTCTTCCCCTCCTGCTCTAGATGATGAGAGCTGCTTGGGGTGTAGCGTGGGGCTACGGAGATGTGCGCTTCTGCTTCATACTTTATTACAGCTGCAAGCACAGTTCATTTAATTTAGCATTGCTAACAGTTGCATTTACCGTTTTGAAAAAATCTAGGTATAGTAACGTGTTTCTGTAAGATCTGGTTGGCATAATTAACTTTTGCACATTATTCCAATTTTTTTTTTGTAATATTAAAAATGTAATAATTTGCTCTGCCTCTGAAAAACTTCCCATTTATGTCTCTATTCTGGTGTGTAACACCCACTTTTCACATTCCAATCAATTCCTGATTGATAATCAAGTCCTGGCCTTTTTTTCTCATTAACTATTCTATTTCACTCTAAAATACTTCACAAATGCTGTTTTATGTCGACTTCAATATCATGAATGAATGTGTCTGCATGCTTACAAATTGCATCCTGCTACTAAGGGTTTAGTGATTCCGATTTTTGTATCTTAAATCGTTCATTAAAATATACATATTTCTGTTTATTTGTTGTTTTGATCAACAGATCTGTGTTTATCTGTGATGTTTGTCTGTGCAGTGCTGATGTTTACAACAGCTTTATTTTAAGCCCCATCTGCCTTTGCATTACTCTGTTTCTTTCTTTTGTTTTTAATTCTCTTTCTCTCTCTCTCTAAATAAATGTCCCTGGAGAAGCCCTTGTCTGGACTGCTTAAAGGGCTGTGCGATTCTGCCACTTTGACCTAAAAGTATCCCATAATTCCCTGTCCCCTGCTCATTTCTGCCGCACGCTGTGGATAATGAACACTGGTGGACTAAATCTGGAGCCTCTGTTCCCTTTTATAGCAGCCTGAGCTATTTTTGGAGTGTTCACGCTCTCACATGCAGCATGCGAGACCTGAATTATTCATGACGGGAGAGGTGCAGAGGCAATGTGAGGTGAAGAAACTGCTTGTTTCCGTATGAGTCCAGAACTTTACCATGCAAATGTGAGAATCACAGTCTAGTACTTTAATTTTAATTATGTATTTTCTATCTTCACTCTCTCTTTTTAACATGTCTCTCTTATCCCAGATGTCCGTGCTCCAAAATAATCTGTTAATCTCCATCGAAAGGCATAATTTGTGCCATTACGGAGCAGCTGTTAAGACTATCATCAGTCCAATCGATTCAACTAAAGGTCACGTCTGCTGTTTTGGTTTGGCTTTTATGAAGGACTGAATAAAAAACCCTGTATGGCAGAATGAAACATTGCTAAAGCAGGGCTGAACTGATGTGATCCCATCAAACTAAAACACATCACTCTGATCGTAATCGCACTGCTGCGTCAGAGGAATCGCTGACGTTTTTATCTCTTAGCTCAGAGCTACATGATTACAATTCATGAAATGAAGAAGTGGATTGTTGATGAGAATTGATGTACCCAGAGTCAGTTATCCACTCTAACACACACTCTTGATAGATAGATAGATAGATGACATTTCTCCAAAAAGTAAGATCTTTTTCCCCATGTGCACTTGCAAACTGGTAATTGACTATCAACCAACAGCTTGAATGTCAATACAGTACAATACAACTGTATATTTTATATATACTATATATACTATTTTTATTGTATAATGTGTATTCTATATTGTGTGTATTGTATATTGTACATTGTATATTATTATTTGTATATTGTGTTGTGTAAATCTGATGTTTATTGTAAATTGGCATATGTCTCATCACTGTCATGACTGCTATGTTGCTCGGAACTGCACCCAACACTTTCACCCACTATTGCACTTGTGTATATGGTTGAGTGACAATAAAAGTGATTTTATTTTTGAAACTGTGTTCTGGCTTTTTTATGGCGATTTTGGAGCAGTGGCTTCTTCCTTGCTGAGCAGCCTTTCAGGTTGTTGATATAGGACTTGTTTTACTGTGGATATAGATACTTGTCTACCTGTTTCCTCCAGCATCTTCACAAGGTCCTTTGCTGTTGTTCTGGGATTGATTTGCACTTTTCGCACCAAACTAAATTCATCTCTAGGAGACAGAATGTGTCTCCGTCCTGAGCGGTATGATGGCTGCGTGGTCCCATGGTTTTTATACTTGCATACTATTGTTTGTACAGATGAATGTGGTACCTTCAGGCATTTGGAAATTGCTCCCAAGGATGAACCAGACTTGTGGAGGTCCACAATTTTTTTTTTCTGAGGTCTTGGCTGATTTCTTTTGATTTTCCCATGATGTCAAGCAAAGAGGCACTGAGTTTGAAGGTAGACCTTAAACTACATCCACAGGTACACCTCTAATTCAGTACACCACATATCAGAAGCTAATTGGCTAATTGTCTAAAGGCTTGACATAATTTTCTGGAATTTTCTAAGCTGCTTAAAGGCACAGTTAACTTAGTGTATGTAAACTTCTGACCCACTGGAACTGTGATATAGTCAATTAAAAGTGAAACAATCTGTCTGTAAACAATTGTTGGAAAAATTACTCGTGTCATGCACAAAGTAGATGTCCTAAATGACTTGCCAAAACTATAGTTTGCTAATATTAAATCTGTGGAGTGGTTGAAAAATGAGTTTTAATGACTTCAACCTAAGTGTATGTAAACTCGTGACTTCAACAGTAGATAGATTGATAGACAGACAGACAGACAGACAGACAGCATTTGTGTACTTGTAGGGAAAGAAATGTAAATGAATCACTGCATTTTTGTTAAATCAGGTGTTATGCAAGGTCAGTTCTTCTGCAAATGAGTTTATGGGGGTTGGGTGGGAAGTCTAGAAGTTTTTTTTTTTGTGGCAGTTCTGATGGGATTCGCTCAGAGATATGACTCAGGGTTAAGTGACTCTTCTCATAGACACCTCTGGGAGACTGAACTCACAGCACTCTGTAGTTAAATCTATTTCCTGAGCTCTGCACTGCTGGGTATTCAAATCAGTTGTCTGCTGTGCGCCTCACACTTTTCTAGCAGTTCGAACACACTTAAGGCATTTTTACACTGTTTGGTGCAAGATTGTTTTTGGTGCAAGTTTTAGTTTAAATAAGATCAGTCATAGCCAGTAGAATGCAACAGTGGCCACCCACATTTTCAGTCGTCTTGGTTCTGGAAGTATTTTTCCCATTCTTTTTTTTCCATGGGGATTTCATGAAGTACTTCATAAAAGCATTATATGCCAAGAACCAAACCAACCAGCTCCGAGGTGAATCACAACATTACAAGTTTTGATTCTAAGCAAAACAGTATTTGAAAATTGGACAAAAAGGCAAAGGTACAAGACTGAGTACTTAACGTCTTCAATAAGAGAATGAACTACAATTCCATGAAGCATTACAAAAGGTGTAATTGAATTAAAAATAATGGAAAAAAGAAACCAATTGGTTTAACGATACATATGCCACAGTTCATTGCATCTCAAGGCATCACAGTACCATAAACTGATTTTTTATATTTCTTTTCAATGAAAAGAAGGGGCCAGTTAAAATTGTTTTTTGTGGCAATCAGCATAATGCCACAAATGCTGTCGGTGGAGCTTTACTTGTATTGAACCCAGAATATTGCATTAAGAAAATAAATACGGTCAATTTCAATTTAATGTTGACTTTAACTGCTCCATAAGTCTTGCAAGAATGAGATCAGTCTAATAGTGGATGAATCAGCCAAGAACGTGATTCATGCTTAACATTCGTAATTTATAGCAGCACACTGTGCATGCATTCTGTTTCAAAAGTGCATCAATGAAATTCTACGTACGCCTAAACCGTAGTAGTGACCATTTAACTTCAGATCTAGCTGATCAAACAAGCCGTATTACTGTTGATTGTGCGTGACATGCATTGTTCTTGTTCGCATTGATTCTGCACATCAGTATTCTGTATTTCTACCTCCTTTTTGTGTAAACAGATGGTGTTTAACGTGCTAATGTTCACTTCATCTGTCAGTCTGCGAAACGCCTTCAAACGTGCTCTTTGACTTCTCAGCTTTGATGTTTGGTTTTTTATGTTCCTAATCACTGCCGACATCATCATCAGTATTCTCTCTCTGCCTCTTCCTGACTCTGATCAATTAGAGTGAGAGACCTTTAATGTTGTGATGTAATACACTTAATCAAAACTGATTAACCCTTGTGCATCAATAAAAAAAAAGTTACTCGGAGGTCCTTCGAGGACAAAAATGTCCGCGTCAAAAAACTGCCATAATAATATTATATATTACGATTATTTTCCACTTTCAATGAGTTAATTTTTTTTAACCAACATCAGTCCTGATCATAACTACAAAATATTAGTTTATTTTCAGGATTTTAACCCCTTAAATGCTAGTTTGTTTATATAATGTCACTGTTGTTTTTTCACACAAACACACACACACACACACACACACACACACACACACACACACACACACACACACACACATTTCTCAATACACACATACAAAACACACTCTGACATCCATACCAACACACCCACACAATTTTAGCTGCATTATTTATTCAGTTGGCTGCAGTGCTCTATAATACAGCAAACAGAGAATAGGAAAAAAGCATGTATTTGCTCCATAGGCTAAACATGAGAAAAATGGTGGAAAATATTACAAATTACAATTTTGAAGCCAGGGCTCCAGAATGAAAGCATAATATCACAGAATTCATGATTTGATGCTTTAATGACACTGGGATCAAATGTTGCCATTTTAATGTGTTTCAATGGGGACATTTTTGTCCTGAAGGTTCTGAGTGTAACTATTTTGAGTGCACAGAGTATTATACATGTATTATATGTATATAAACACCTTTGGCAAATTTTATGCAGTTGGCATTAACACCGCCAAAATGATAGAAAAAACTAAAATGTCCCGAAGGTCGCACAAAGGTTAAGGTCAAACAGCAAAGCTTAAACTGTGAAATGTCTCCGTGTACTCTTCTTTCATCCCTCCACTTCTACTGTCTTTTTTGTAGTCTTGTCATCTCATCTCTTCCTCTATGTAAGTGCATTTCCACAGATCACTCACTGTCAGCCTTTCAACAGGAGCTAAATTTATGGTACATATTACATTTCTTTTTTAAATCTATGCAAAAAGGAAGTCTATTTTCTTCAGAAACCTGTGTTAACATTTGCTACAATCCTGATAGCATTAAATATCTCATATTAATCTGATATATATTCTACTAGGTGCCCAATGAGTGTCACATCTCCTTAGCTGATTGACGTGACGTGTTTTTGATTTCCTGCATAAAGCTACAGGGGACGGTTTAAGCTTTTCTTTTCAGTCTTGCTAAGTTATTATTAGACAGACAATATTTGTGAGTGCCATCATAAACAAATGCCATGAGTCCCGTGACATCCTTATAAATGAACTGAACGCGTTAACTAGCGATCTAACTGAGCAAAAAAAACCTGTCAACTCAGACCCTTGTCTAAACCCTTAACCAATTTATTTACATTTGTTCAGTCTGCCTTATTCAGTGTTGGTTCGAGAGGCGTGCATTTATGTGATTTTACCACAGTTAAAGGTAATTGTTAAAATCCATTTAAACTCAACATGAAATCAAATTTGACCATATTTTCTTAATTAATACACGTTCCTGGTCTTACTGCGAACAGTTAATCTGTGCAAGTTATTACAGAGAAAATCTTTTTTTTTTTTTTTTTATGTTTGTCAACCCCTCCCCTCCGAGTGGCATATCAAGACCACTTTTCACGAATTCCCTATGGATAGAATTAAGTCCTACTTTTTTTTTTCTTGTTGAATATCCTATTTCATGTCAGATTACAGAAATAAAATGCGTTGTGAATATAGTTTCATGTAGGGCTGCAACTAACGATTATTATGATAATTGATTAATCTTCAATTCTTTTTCAATTAATCGGATAAAAAAAGTATTTCCTGTATTTTATTAAAATGTGATGAGAAAAATAAATAAAAAACAATTATAAAGGGCGCAAATATTTGGTTCAATTTACAGAACTGAATTCTACTGCACGATTCTATACTCTCACAAAACTTTGAACAAAGCCAGAATCATGAAAGTTAAGTTTGAATTTATTATTATTAATATTATTATAACTTTCAGGACATATGCAAAACACTTTCCTTTACTTGTAAAGCTTAACAAAAAAGTACTATTCATTAAAGAGTAAAATGATTCATTGGTGATGGAGTGGGACAAAAAATCAGCCCAGCAGAGGGCAAAATGTCACCAGAATAAAAATATGAATAATTCTGCCCAGCTGAAAAAGACTGATTACATAAATTTTAAGTATTTAAAATTCACATTGTAAGTTTTAAAAAAGTATAGTCACTCATTACATGTTTCTAAACTATTCTTTTTGGGAAAAAAAACAAAACAATACAAAACACACTTTTAATGGTAGTGAATGCTTATCCAGTAAAATAATATTTGCCATAGTATAAATTTAC